>NC_056725.1:1546111381-1546287152 GCF_019279795.1 Protopterus annectens | reverse complement strand
TAGTTAAAAGAAAAACATCATAAATAAGAACTGGGCAATTTTAACAGATGATGGCAGGTTGAGAACCCTTATGCCAGAAAGACCAAATGTGGTTTACAGAAGGGGTAGTAACCTTAAAGCTATTTTTGAGTCTGATCACACGAAGGCACACCCCAGAGCAGGAATGAATAAACGTAATACGTGCAGATATTGTAAGCACATTGATGAAGGTATAAATTTCCACATTAGAGACAAGATATTTAAAACTAAAGGTAGATTCAATTGCCAAAGTAAACAAGTCATATATCTAGCTAAGTGTAATTTATGTCAAGCGTTCTACACAGGCAAAACCGATAGAAAACTTTGCGAAAGAATTTATGAACATATTATATTGTATTAGTAGATCTAAAGTAGAAAATGCACTAGCTAGACATGTCAATGAGTTTGAGGGGCATAGTTTCAAATTCAGAGTGATTCAACAACTACATAGTGACGGTAGGGGCGGACCTGAAACACTTAGACTGGAAAGAAGTGAGCTAATATGGCAATTAAGATTAAATGCATGTCATTATCCAGGAATTAATGAATATAGTTCCATTATGTGCATTTTACGTCTAAAGAATTTACTTAGGTAACAATGTTGTAATTTACACAGCTATAGGTTCGAACACATTTAGTATATAGGTAACGACTTTAATAAATAATACAAAATGTGTAATAAGTGTTTTCTCGCCTCATGACATTCTATTAAGTAGGAATACTACTTTTAGAGTAATGTAAGGGGCCATATTGAGAAAGCTTATTGTAGCATTTATACCTATTGACATGGACTGATTAAGTGACTGCTTGAGTAGTCAGTGGTCACAAGTTTACTAGTATTTAAGTTTTACTAACAGTGTAGCTAGATTTTAGTAGTATATGTGGTCATACTTTATTTTAGCGTATTAAATTTACTCTTGTCTGGCTACATGTTTCGTAGATATATATTGGTGCCGAACGAGTAAGATCTTTAAGAAGTGTGGGACACATGGTGTAGCTTGGTCCGTATAATAGAGTATAAAAGACTTAGAAAATAAATAATACATATATATATATATATATATATATATATATATATATATATATATATATATATATATATATTTTTTTTTTTGGAAAAAAAATTTTTTTATTAGTTTCTTAACATAAACAGTTTTTAAATACTATGCATGTTTCTAATTTTTTAATGACACAGGCATAGAATTAGAAGATAGACGGGAGAGCTTGTAACTTTTAATGTGCTTATGTTGTCGTGCTAATGTTGTTTTAAAAAGTGATTGTGGTATAAAAAGTTTGCGAGTAATAATCCTTTAGGTAGACATAGTTGATGTAATGAACATATAGTACTGGATGAATTGTTGAACCTTTAAAATCTGCACACTTGATATACTATCTGTCTACACACTGTTCAATAATATTTTAGAGAGTTTACTACAAATCAGTGTAGTAAAGAAATATTTATTAAACTATAAGGACATGTGTAGAACAAGGGGCTTGAAGACTTAATGCATTCATAAGTAGTAACACAAGTGCAAAGATGTTTTAATTACAATGTATTTGACTACTGAATATTTATCGACTAGCCGTGGGAATAGAACCAATGGCTATATTTAATAAAGTCACATGGGAGGGGAGTTTTAGATTTAAATGACATTTATTGCTTTGAAATGTTTTTTATTTGTGTACTTTTTTGTATCTGAAGAAGTTGAGCAACGGTGTCTTGACGAAAAGTGGATTTTAATGTGAACACTTAATAAATTTGACAATTTACATTTCCAACGGGCTTTTATTATATCCGGAGTTCTTTTCAGTGAGTTTTATTGGATTCCTTAATACCATATTTGCAATATGTTTTCACTCCATACCTCCCAGTCACCACGAGTGTACCACAAGGCTCTATCCTTGGTCTCCTTCTCTTTAACACACTAGCACCCTCCACTGATCCACACAAAAGGCTTCCCTACTGCAATACATTGATGACTTCGCACTCATAAGCGTATCAGATAACTTGGCATATCTCCATAAAAGTACTCAGGAAGCTGTAACAGACATAGAAACATGGCTTTGTAACTCACTTTGTTGCCCACTGAGTGGCGCAGAGCTACAGTTATCCCACTCCACAAGGGGGGATCCACCTTGTATCCCGGAAACTACCATCCCATCAGTCTAACAAGCCTTATCTGCAAGGTCATGGAGCGTATTATCATGGAACTTATAAACAAAGATATTGGCAACCTTCAAACACTGGACCCCACCCAGTTTGGGTTTGTGAAGGGACGATCTTGTCTTCTGAAACTGATTGACTTCTTCGAATCAGTCTCCAGAGCCATGGACAAGGGTAAGGTGGACCACACAACCTATCTAGACCTTGCCAAGACCTTTGAAAACATTCCCCACTCTGGAATCATAGACAAACTTACTAAGCTGGGCATTAATCCCTATGTTACCCAATGGGTTGCTAACTGGCTTACTGATAGAACCCACACTGTAAAAGTAGCCGACTCCAAATCCAGCTCCAGACAAGTGACAAGTGGAGTATCTCAGGGTTCAGTCCTGGGACTGCTCTTGTTTGGCATCTATTTCTCTGAAGTACAGGCCAACACTAAGGGACTCTGGATAACAAAGTTTGCAGATGACTGCAAACTGGGAGCCATTATTGAATCCCCAAATGATGTGGATACTCTACAAAAGGGCCTTACAGAAACAGATGCTTGGTGCCAGAGCCATGGGCTCAAGCTCAATGCCAAGAAATGTATAGTTATCCCCTTTGGGAAAAAACATGTACCCATGAATTACCATATAGGTGGCAGTACACTAAACACCGAAAGTTTGATAAGAGACTTAGGGACACAGGTGGACAGTGGTCTCACCTTCGATAACCACATCGCCACAACAGTCAGGAAATCCTTCTATGTGGCACACCTCATCACTAAGGGCTTTTCATCCAGAAAAAAGGAGGTCATTGTCCCACTGTACGCATCCCTCATTAGACTCATTATAGAATACAACGCCCCGTTTGGTATGTACCTCTCAAGACATCTGCAACAACTGGAAAGGCCACAGAAATACCTCACTAAAAGAATCACAGGCCTAAAGCAGATACCCTATGCTGACCACCTTAATAAACTCCAGCTATACTCTGTCTCATATTGTCTACTCCGAGGCGATTTCTGCTTAACATACAAGGCCATGTCAAACCCAGAGCTGTAAGATATGCTACACTTAAAGAAATCCCAATCCCTCAGAGCCACACGCTCCAGGGATCTAAACCTTGTCATCACAATAAACAAAACATGCTGGAGGGATAGGTTCCTAACCCAGAGACTCCCCAGACTCTGGAATAGATTGCCCATACATGTCAAGCAGAGTGCCTCTTTGGCCCTCTTCAAAAGGAACCTTGACGATTGGATGGGAGAAAGGAATTCACCCTGGGGATCACGTCAGTCGCCCTGCTAGACAGGGGTCCAGGAAGTAAATAGTGTGGGAAGAAATAGCCAGGGAATTGTTATGGCTAGGCTTGTATAGGCCCTAGGGCTGATAGCCTAGTACCAACCTATGAACCTATGAACCTATGAACAACCCATGCTCACCCCCCAATACTACTGTTTT
This sequence comes from Protopterus annectens, assembly GCF_019279795.1. Lineage (NCBI taxonomy): Eukaryota > Metazoa > Chordata > Ceratodontiformes > Protopteridae > Protopterus > Protopterus annectens. The sequence goes on along the minus strand of NC_056725.1, from coordinate 1,546,283,525 downwards.
CCCCAGAGCTCTCTCATGAAAAACAACATTTAAAATCCTCTCACTTAATAATACCCCATCTGAAATCACTTCTAATAGCAATTAATGAGGGGGGATAGTGAATGAGTATAAGTAATACTGAATACTAATAATAATGATAATAATACTAATAATAATGATAAAAGTGGGTGATGACCACTAGGTTTGCAGATGACTGCAACCCAGGAGCAGAATCCTCAAATGACTTAGCCATCCTGCAGGGAGGCTTGTTTCAAATAAATAACTGGTGTCAAAATCATGGTCTAACTAAATACCCAAAAATCCATTACTGTATCTTTTGGGAAGTCACGTACCCCTGGGAACTACCACACTGACAACACACCCTTAAGACTTGACTCAGTTGTTCCAGATTTAGGAACTTATGTGGACAGTGACTTAAATTTTGACCATCAAGTGTCTATTCTTGTAAGAAAGTCCTTATATATTGCACAGACTGTAAACTAAGGGATTGTGTCTAGATCAGGGGATGTCTTTGACCCCCTTTACTCAGCCTTGATTGGGCCAGTCATTGCACATAATGCCCCCTTTGGCATGTATCTGTTCAAACACAAGCAACAAATGGAGCTCCCACAAAGATACCTTGGTAAAAGGACACAAGGCCTAAACAACAGGTCCTACATGGACCGACTAAAACCCCTGTTGCTATACTCTGTATCCTACAGACTCATAAGACGTGTCCTGTGTCAGGCATACAAGGCATCCTCTGGCCTATTACTAATGGATTTACTCCATATCAGTAAGTCAAGTGGCATCAGAAGTTCTTTGCATAGGCGTTTAACCCTTTTCTGCAACAATAATAGAATAGTTTTGAGGGAAAGGTTTATTTTGCAGAGTGTACCACTGCTGTGGAACACACTCCCCATCCACATAAAACAAAGTTCATCCCCATCCATTTCCAAATGCAACTTAGATATATGGAAGAGAAACAGAAAATTTACCCCAGAACTGCCCCATGCACTACAAATGGGCAGATGCAGCTCCTAAATGATTTCTCCTAGGCATGGGTCCACTCAAATTATCTATGGTATGATCCCAGTTATTCTCATTAGGGGTAATATGTAATTATCAGCCATTGGACAGGTAAGGACAATCTATAACTGAGATAGTACTTACCTTAACTATGAACCTATAATGTTACAGTTGCACATACAAAAATGCATTAAAAACTCACCAAAAACTTGGAATGCTTTACAGAGCCAAATGCTTTCTCATCAAGCTACACTCACTACTATTTAGCACTTCCCCTCACTAGTTTATAGGGCACCCATTCTTGTTAACTTCCCGGCAGCACAAAAAGCAAAATTTGAGCAGTGCTATAATAAAGTGGCTAAATTTGAAGCAAATGCCCCTTTTAGAACCTACTACTGTAGCACTGGAAGCCTAAGTTGGTTAGAAATCGCCTATCAACTAACATATACACAGCTTCTTCCCACCTGCATTAGCTGGTGATGATCTGCTTGTCTACTACTAAATATCATTCTATACAACTGTGTTTGTACTACAATTATGATTCAGTGAAGGAAAAAATCTTTCTGTCCAAAATTCTATCAAATCTGCAGGGCATGAGCTATATTTATACCACTTTGCTAAGGCCTGGGACTCCTTATCTTCATCCATAAGATCAATACCCTCCCTTCAGTCCTTCAAAAGCACTCTGAAATAGTTCTTAGACAAAATCTATCTTTGTTTTAGCTCAACCTCAGTATAACGATATTTCTAAATATGAACAAGTCCCTATTCATACCTTACACCTCCTAACTCCCCCTTTTCACTCACTTCCTAAACGTATCTAGATATGCAATATTATTTTAACTTATTGTTTCCTTAACTTCATATTGCAGTTCCTGTTTGTATTATGCTAGTTTACCTTTAACTTCTAAAAACTGTCTAAAATTGCTCCAGTAATTAAATTATTGTTATATGAGTTGTATTTGTTTTAACTACTTTTGCCACATTATATCCAATTTGGCATAATTATTTAAACTGTGGATGTTTTGTTTTATTTTTGAGGTTTTTAAATTTGTTTTAGTTTTTTTTTAAATACTGCGGAACTTTTCTCCCAGGGTCTCCTATAAAAATTGACACCTACCCAGTTAGACTTTCCGGGTAGTCAGATGTCAATAAACAAATAAATAAATTGACTTTGCGCTTACAAATGATACCTCTGTCTACACCCCACTAATATAATATAATATAATATAATATAATATAATATAATATAATATAATATAATATAATATAGAATATTAATAGAATATAATCTAATATAAAATATACAGCTTGTGACTGTAACAACTAACCCAATTGAAAACAAAGAAAAAAATTACACCCAGATAAGGAAATCTGTAGAAATAACTGGCCAGCCACACCACAACAAATATCATCAGACTGAAACAATACGAAAGCAATATTACTAGTTATTAACTACTTCATACTGCTCAACTATGCCTGATTTTTGCCTCATAATATTACCCCTCTCCTTATAAAATTGCTAATTTCATGTTAAATGACTGAAGATTAGAGTCGATCAGTAATCTCAGACATTAGAGTTTCATACTTCTTAGTCTTTAGGAAATCCATGTTGTTGAAAACACGCTTACTCTCCTACTAATGTGGATTAGGGTAATATTTAAAATTTATAGCTGAATTTGGACTTGTAAATACTCTGGAGGTCATTAGTCCAGTATAAACCCACGCACCTACTACTTCTGTACAAAACATGGCACAACAATACACTGAATGCATCACTCATACTTATTTCTTCCTACAACATATACTCCAAATTCAAGATTTGACATAAATAATGAAAGAGAATTTAAATAATGTCATACATAAAAATGTACGCTAACCTGTAGCATCTTGAATTTGGAGTATATGTATGAGTATAGGTTTGTAAGCATGTACCAGAATGTTTTACTGGAGCCATGTTTTTTTGTGAAGTGGACTGTTGTTTCAGTTGAGCCAGAAGGAAAAACCTACCCAGTATCTGAGCAATAAAACATGGTCATAATCAGTGCCACATACAGCACCAGGAGGTGAAGTGACAACTCTGGTTTCACAACCCATCAATAAAACTAATTCTAAACTTACTGTCATTATCCACAAAAGCAAAATGTAATAAATATTATATAAAAATACATAACTAATAAGCCACACTAACACCTTCAATATAGACCATGTCTTCTCAATTGAACTAAAATCATGCAGAGCAAAGCTAAAATATAGTAAACCTTCTAGAAAACCAGACTCCCAAGCAATGAATGAAAAAAAAAATAGACAGCACTGTAAATAAAAAGGCACACTGAAATTACTGCACACTCAGATAGCAGGAAAACTAGCAGCCAGTAAAAAATTGAACCTATAATATAGAGCTTTACACTATGTAAACCATGTGACCTGGAAACAAGAAGTACACAAAATACATACTCCCTGGGATTCATGAAGCTTGCGCCATGCGCCGGAGTAGCGTTGGCGATCTAGCGCCATATATGTCCATCGAGCGATTCAGGTAAGAGCTGTTTCCACGTGCACTACCAGCGTACACCAGAGCTGCACAGCTCACGGCACTTGTATGCTAATTACCCCATGTACAGCAGTGTAGCATGCAAGTGAAGGTATATAGTGATTCATGAAGTGGTGCAGGCATAGCGTAAGCAAGCAGAAATGTAAACCAAAAAAATGGTTTACATTTTTTCAAACAGAACATCGGAGCCATGAAAGCAGACCAAACTTACGTATTACAATGTTAACATATGCCAATGGCTAAATATACAACCAATGGCATAAAAAAACATGCACAACACATAAAAAATAACATTTAATGTCATGGCCACACTAATGCAAAGTACAACCGCAGTGCATGGGTGCACAAACGGGAGCACAAGGATAATATATTTAGATGTCATAAAACTGCAATGTAACACAAATCATGATTTTGCCATAATAGTCAATGGTACGCATGCTACACCACAACCAAGGGGCAAGGGTTGCTAAGGGTCTGTGACAGTGTTCCGCATGGTAACTAGGAATTAGTAGTCAATGCCATGCAAATGAGTCAAGTAATACTGAATCGCAAAACGTCCCACCGGTGTAAGGATGTACCACACGGCGCAGCGGTACAACACTGAGGAGTGGCCTGGAGGTAAACATGACATCATGAGAGGTGTGCGCCGCCGTAGTTGTAAGCACATTGGAGCATTGGTAATCCGGGTTGCCTGTTGCTAAGCAAAGCCACAGGATAGGGGTGTGTACCTAGCCATAGCTATGCTTAGCTGAGAGCACACAAGGTGACCGAAAGTGCATGTGAACGTGGATGAAAACGCGCTCAAAAGCCAGAAACCGGGCATGCGCAGCACGCAACTTAGGTGAAACAGGAAGGTTATGGGAAGACAATAAGGAAATGCTGCAGCTTGGTAACTGGAGTACAAATGATTAATTAACACCTAGAAACTTACAGTGGGCCATAGACAACAGCTAACAAGGCTTCTAGCAGCTACCTGCAGAACAGGAAAGGGGGGGTGCCATACAGCAAAGAAAAGAGAACTGTCACAGCAGAACAAAGCAAACTTGCTGTAGATCAACTACATAATACATTTCCAACACAATCCTGAGTTGTGGAAGCACGAAACAAGAAATGTGGCAGCTGGATGCATGCCTGACAATGGGAGGTGAATCAGGTTGAAAATAGAAGTAAAGGGCAATAGATAAATCATGGCAGACAAGCGTAAGTCAACACCAAAGGCCCCACAATAGCAGTACCTACTGTAAAACCAATAATTAAGATACCTTGCAGCTGGAATAGCACAAACACACCCAATTACACCAGCATCATCCATTGCACAATAGTATAATGTGTGAAAGCCCCACACACACACTTGTGTATTCACAGACACTCTGCACCATTGGTGCATACAGACGGGGAACTTTTAATATGTATATGTTAGGGGCTGCCATAGCTTTGATTCACCAGCATGTGTTGGAGACTGACGATGGTGTGGAGGATGATGCTGACAACCATCTCAGGCACCGGAGGAGAAGATGAGTGTTCAGACCCAGGGTAACCTGCCAGGGGCTACATGATCTGGAGATAGTAGAGTGTTACAGGGTGGACAGGGACATCATACAGCAACTTGTTGAGCTGTGCCAGCCACTCCTCAGAGCAGGAAGTAACAGAGGGGAACCCATCCCAGTGGACACGAAGGTATGTGTAAGCTTGAGAATACTAGCCACAGGTACCTTCCAAAGGCCAACTGGGAATATCATGGGGATCTCACAGGCATCAGCATCCAGGGTATTCCACCAGTTCCTGGATGCCATGTTACCACATGACAATGAGCACATACACTTCCACCGAATGCAGGAGGAGTTGGCCAGCAATATGCATCTCTTCCACCATGTGGCGGAATACCCAGAGGTACTGGGTGCAATAGACTGCATGCACATACACATCAAGTCACCACCCGGTGAGCAGGGTAGGCGCTACATAAACTGCAAGGGATTCCCCTCCATCAACTGCCAGGTTGTGTGCAATGCCCAGGGCATTATCATGGATTTGTGTGCCGGCAGTCCTGGAAGCTATCACAACTCCCACATCTGGCATGCCTCACAGCTGTATCAGGTATTTGCCAGGGGGGATATCCCATATGGCCACCTGATGGGGGATGCTGGCTATGCACTGGAACCGTGGATGATGACACCCATCAGAAATAAAAACACAGCCATGCAAGAATGCCATAATGAGGCAGACGCAGAAACCAGGATCATCATAGAGCATGTGTTTGGGATGCTGAAATCATGGTTCCATTGCTTGGACATATCTGGTGGAGCCTTGCAGTACTCTCCAGGAATGTGTGCCCACATCTTTATAGTATGTGCTATGCTACACAATATGATCCTGCGGAAACAGCTGCAGCAGGTACAGAATGGTGAAGGCCCTCACAGCCCACTACCATTGTCAAGGGACCCACAGGTACAGGGGGGCTCAGACCATGAACACCCTGTGCTAGCCCCAGTAGGCAGATGGAGGTGTGCCCAGTATGCCCATGCCTTGGCAAAGAGGGAATGTATAGCACACACACTGACAGTGTAGGCACTCATGGACTGACACCCTTCTCCACCTGCACACACACACACGACCACCTGTAAACTGTCATGTATAGGTGGTCTACTTTGTGCATCCTACATAGATAGCCCTCAACTATTGTACACACAACCGCCATGGGCATAAGGTAAGTCAATACCTGAACAGTATATTAAGCTATCAGCATGTGTCCATACTGCATGTACAGGTTCATAGATACATAGGTAGGTACATGCCCAACCGCCAAGGCCACTCATAAGCAAAACGTGTCTACTGTTGCCACCCCATCGATCAACTAACTGTCCCTTTGTGGAGCAGAGCCACTTGCGGGATCCCTGGGGTGTAACTACTGTTCACCACCATTCTGCAAGGATTCCCCGGAGTGTTAATGAGGGGTTTTGTATAATGTAATCAGGGATGTGTTTCCAAATAATGGGGAGTATCCCTGACAGGAATCTTCACAGATGTATACATGTTACATAGTATACCTTAAACACAGCTTGCATATATAGGTAGTTCTCCACAGAATAATAAACATGTGGAACACACAACCGCTGAAATGTGCGTTCATCACCCTTGCACTACCAGTGCCTGCTCTGAGAGCTAAGATATCACTGCCAGGATTAGAACACGCAACTATGTACACATTCATCACAATAACATACCACTAAGCTACCTGAGATGTACCAATGGCAGCTGTGTATACTTACAGGATAAAACACAAAAGGTAGGAATGTGTAGAAATAGGACAAACCGGCATGTACACAATGAAAGGTGTATGTTTTATATATATATATGTATATATATATATATATATATATATATATATATATATATATATATATATATATATATATACATTATATATATATATATATATATATATATATATATATATGTATGTATATATATACACACACACACAATCATATATATATATATATATATATATATATATATATATAGAGAGAGAGAGAGAGAGAGAGAGATATGTCGATATATGGGGATATACATATATATGTAGATATATAGATAGGTTAACAACATCTACATAACCATGGAGGTACATATAAATGGGATACCTACCACATACCAACTGCTTTATATACTGACACACTTAATCCCGAGGCTTAATGTCCAAAAGAACACAGTACTGAAACACCAGATGCGTGAGGTGTAATCTCACAATGTTAATGGACAGTTAGTCAGTGCTTCTGGTGTTTCGATTTGGGTAGGTTACTATGTGTATGTGTGTTTCTTAGGGCTGTAGTGTGTGTAAGTGTGTGTTCTGTGTGTGGTGTGTGTTGTTGGGGAACTGTAATGTGTGGTTATGGGTTAGCTTTGTGCGTCTGTTTGCGTGACCTAGGATGTAGAATATTAAAGTAGTGTGTGGTGTGTAGGGCGCAGACACCTACATGGGGTGTGTAGGGGGGCTTGGCCACTTGCTCATACGTAGTGTAGGATGGTTTGTTTGGATGTGTTGGGTAGCAGTGTGTCTGTGTGTACATGTGTGTGTTCCATGTTCGTGTTACCTTCGCGAGTTACTGTCAATGTCGGTAATGTGAGGTATGGGAGTCTGTTCCTGGGACTGTGTGCGTCAGAACACTGTGGTTTTGGAATTCCATAGGTCTCCTGTATACAGCAGTTGAAGTGTTCACATATGTGTATAACATAGACCATAGCAATCACACATTCCGCCACTACCAACCTTTATGAACAAAGGATATGGAGAGTATATGCCTATACACCATTACAAATATGTGCTATGGACAAGAGCCAATGATAGTGTTACCACCTGTTCCACTTTGCGAGGGACACTCCCTCTTTGGGCGGTTGTGTCCTGACCAAATATATTAAACGTGGCAAATGTCCTAGGATTGTAGGACATAATTATGTCCCATATGTACTGTAATGGTTGCATACAATAGTTATTTCTGTATCTAAAGTACCTACATGGTACAGGAAACAGGATAAGCTACTAAACTGCTACAAGAATAACCTTATAATTAGGCAAGAAAGGAAAGTTCTATCCCTTGTACTGACCGTGGGTTTGTGTCGGCCTGTAAAATCAGATGTGTGTCCCGAAAAGGACCCACTATGGACATATGAAAAGGTGGCAACCCTAGCCAAAGAGGGTCAGTCACCAACAAAATTACAATGACTGCAAATACCTATGACAGAAATATACAGCTAGCATGTAGCAACACGTTATTACATTCAGATGTAGTACCAAAGGGATTAAAGGACTAACATCACCTGCATGCTATACAGGAACCACATAACAGTGCCTTAATGAATCAGCCTGCAAATACCATTGTATTAGTTCACACAAGGATAGGTGTTTAAATAGAGAAGGAACCCTCATGCACATAGCGATTATGTATAAAAGCAGTTCCTACACACCTGCATTTGCTAAGCACACCCACCATCACCCCCACACCCAAACATATTACAAGACAAACTGTAATAACATCACAAATCATTCACACACTGTACGACATCTGCAGAAGCCTTAACATACCTTGTCAGAGACACACTAACATGGCCCTAAGTGAAATAGCGGCTGTTATACAATGGAACAGCTGCTGATGTAATAGGGTTTGATTGCATTAATCCCGTTTCAGAGGGTTGTGCATACACCGGGATGTGTTAGCAATTAGTGAGTAACAGCACAGTATGCTAACACATCCCGGTGTGTTAGCAATTAGTGAGTAACAGCACAGTATGCTACACTTGTACACCAAATCAAGGATGTCTGGTGAGCACACTGTACACCACATAACAGTTCATGCATAGCCATATGGCCTTGAGCTGGCCAAACATCCTTACCAGACTTAAACATCTGCAGAAGTATCAGGTACAAACAAACCCTGCATAAGTAGCACTGTTCTGAAATATAACAGCTGTACTCACATGTAGAACTAAATCATCTAGCCATTACACACAGTCCACGGGAGTCATGAAGCTAATATATCTCTGTGTGTCTCCATATAGCTGTTGAAATATATTGCAATAACACATCTAGGCCGTCTCCCTCAAAAGTAAGGCAAATGGACAACGCTAAAAGGAGTACTCACTTTTACACCACTGTTGCCATGGTATTGGCTAATGGAGTAGCTGCACAGCTGATGTGCATCCAATTAACTACTTTGGAACAGCAATTGGTGGACAGGATACCACATGTTACCGATATGTAACTAGAAAAGGATGTGTCATCACACATTCAAACCATCCGTATATACCAGCAGAACATTACAAATAACATTGAAACACAAACCAAAAAGGATTGAATCAACTGTTAACAATACGTCGGGTTACTAATAAGGTATGTAGAACAGTCAGTATGTCTGTGTATGTAGTACTATTCTGTAGTATTTAAAGTGCACGCAATCCATATAGTGGAAACAGTTATCTTGTAGTGATGTATTGTTGAGCATAGTCATGCTTGTAGTATTTGTATGTACTGCTGTAGGTCACAAGGCAAACACCGCATGCACCACAAGGGATGCTATATAAGGGCTTTGAACAGAAATACTCCTCACCAGCCGATGTCAGTGGCAGGGTTGGTCCAACAAGTATGTGCTATAACAGGGGATAGTATATGTTGATATATTGTAACTGTAGCCATATGTATGGGTGTAATACAGAGAATAACATGTGGAAGGTTGGGCCACTGTGCAAGTATGTTTTGCATTGTGGGATATTGTGCCAATAACTGTGTAATGTACAGTATTGTAGGCAGATATGTATTACAAGCTACATAGCATTACTGTAATGGTAGGCAAACATTAGTTATGTCAATCGGCATTTACAATAACCAATAACAGGATACATATGTCTTTTAGTGAGCCGACAGTTTATCAGCATGATAGCAAAGTAAAATGGAAGGGCTATTTAACTATCCATGCACATAAGACATGTAATATGTGCAAAGGTAGGTACTAGGCTGTCTTATCAAGGGTATCTGTAAGCCTAGCTAGTGTGTGTTGTCTTTCACCACCCCCATAGGTTGGTTCCCCGTGCCTCTGAATGGCAGAGCCAATAGTTCCCTGTGCCTCTGTCCAGCAGAGCCACTGCAGTGATCCCCGGGTACATGTCTGTCTCCCAATCCACATGGCAACGTTTCCTTTGAAGACTGCTCATGAGGGGCACTACCTGATTTACACTGGAATCACGTTCCAAAGCATAGGGAGTGTCCGGGTCAGGAATCTATCCATTCAGCACGTCCTACTCATCATTGTGGTTAGGTGTATATCTACAGAGCATGTGGCTCTCAGAGCTTCTGTTTAGGTGGAGCATATCCAGCAATACAGAGTTGGACATGGGCTTTGTATGTCAAGCAGAGATCACCTGTGAGTATGTGGTATGCAATTGAGTACAGCTGGAGTTTCGTAGGTTGGGCTGCATAGGTCATCTGTTTGAGGTCAGTAATCCCCTTGGTGTGGTACTGGTGTAGTCTTCCAAGCTGTTGCAGTTGTTTTGTAAGGTATATCCCAAATGGGGTGCTGTATCCTTTAATGGGTCTGATATGACATGTGTAGAGTCACAATGGCCCCTCTGATCTGGATGCGAACCCATTAGAGATTAGGGGGGCCATGTAGAAGGATATTCTAACCACTTTGTCATTATGGGTATTGAAGGTGAGATTGCTATCTACTGGTGTTTCCAGATCCTGTATTACCTTTTTTGTATGTAGGGGACTAGCACCTATGTGGTAGTCCGTGGGTAATTAGTTATATCCAAAGAGGATGACTATGCAGTTTTAGGCATTCAGCTTGACGCCATGATATTAACACCAGGTATCCGTCTCAGTGCGACCCTTCCAGAGGGTGTCTGTAACAGCTGGGGAAACAATTATGTTCCCTAGTTTGCAGTCATCCTGCAAACCTTTTCAGCCAAAGCCCTCCTGTGCTTGTCTGTACATCAGAGAAGTATATACTGAACATGAGGGGTCCTAGGACTGAGCCCTGGGGGACGGCAGTTGTAACTGGTATACAGTCGGGCCTAGGGTATGCAACTCCTACTGTGTGTGTCCTGTCCGTGAGCCACTTTGCAAACCATCACATGACGTAGGGGTTAATGTTCAGGCGGATGGGTATGTTGATAATACCAGAAGGAGGAATGGTGTTGAAAGCCTATGAAAGATCTAGGTAGGCTGTGTTGACCTCCTTACCCTCATCTAATGCCTTGGTAACTGTCTCTAAGAAGCCCACCAGGTTTAGGAGACATGGTCCGGCCTTAACAATGCCAAACAGGGAGGGGGTCAAAGGTTGGGAGGTACCCAATGTCTCTGACAGTGATCCATCATGTGCACCACAGCCTTGCAGACCAGGCTAGTCAGGCCTATAGGGAAATAGGTCCCGTGGTCCATTGGCACCACCTTTGTGGAGTGAGATAACTGTTGCTGTGCACCATTCAGGGGACACTATGCCCGATGTGAGGCTATTATTGAACATGGTGCGTAGGTGAGGAGACAGTATGATCTGAACTTCATGTAAAATGCAGCCTGGGATGTTGTCCAGTCCCATGGATGCTGTGATATTGCCTTCAGAGTATGCAAGTTTGAGAGGGATCTGCCAGGATGTTGCCAATATCCATTGTTTATGTAATGTTCGTGCCTTTGTGCTGTAACTCAGAGCAGATCTGGTTGTTGACATCGAGGCTCTGTGGTTGTTGTTGGTATTAGTTGAGTTAAAGTTTTCGTAGCTAGCTTTGGAGGATCATATAAGGGATCTCATCTTCTTACTGAGGCTGGCCAGGGATCTCCTCCACGCATAGTATTGTACTCTCGTTTACAACAGTGTCTTCCTCCTGTAGTACAATATGTTTATGGCAGGGGACCACCAGATTGGTTTAGTTAATTATGAGTATAGCGCATGGTTCTGTTTGAGATAGCACAAGGCATGCACTCCTGTAAGTGCTTATAGAGTGCATTTGTGTATGATTCAGCAGTTGTAACAGTTCTGTCCATCTGCATGGGTGTCATGACGTCCACTACATCTGCCTAATGAAACATGTAGTTGGCCTTCTAGACATATTATACTGTGGTTCGCTTAATGGGGGGTAGGTGCAGGATGTGGATATCAACGGCGCTCAGCACATGGTCTGATCAGACCAACGAGGAGTTGGCTTTATGTGTGGAGCACCAGTCACTCATGTTGGTAATGACTAGGTCTAGGATATTGTTGCCCCTGGTGGGTGTGTGGATATGTTGAGTCAGGGCATTGGTGTTTATGAATTCCAGAAACCATTGAGCTAATGTGTTGGTACACGAGTAGTTTTCCCAGTTAATGGTAGGGTAGATACAGTGAGGCTTATGTGATGAGTGTGGTGTTGTGCGACTGTGTACCTTCTCCACATGACAGTCAGGGTCAGGCTTGGTTGGAGAGACCTTTACCTCCAGTTTGGCTAGATGAGTGCATCTCTCACAGGTTGTAGTGTTGGGTGGTAGGTGCAGAAGCTTGTCTGTGTACATGAGGCAATGTGTACATTGCCTCAAGATGTCCAGATTTATCAGATAGACAGGTGAGAACACTGGCAGTTGACTCTTGGACATGCCTGAATATAGAACTACATTCACCTAGATAAGTGAGGAAAGTGAGTACAACAGCTACATTACTCTACACAAGTGAGAAAAGTATGTACAAAATCTGTTCACCCTTACCTGTAGGTGATGTGGAAGATTGAGTGCTATAGTAATCATTAGCTTACGTACTGTTTACAAGTCCTGAGCAAGTGCCTAGCATGAATAAGCAATCCAGATAGGGTCTTGGGTAATATAAAAACACGGCCCCCTCCCCCCAGCAGGTACACAAGCATATATCCATGTACACCACAGGGCCTCTGCACCCACAACTATGCAGGTACAAGCTGCACTCAGTCTGCATGGGACCTGCCCACATCACAGGTTGTATCATACACATATGGCAAAACAAGATGCTCTCCACGTACACATCATGTAAAACATAGCTCCATGTCAGGTTGTGTACACACTGAATGGTGCACACCAACAGGTATCACAACCCAACAAAGGGGAGACACCACTGATAATGGGAAGTACTGCACTACTACCCTGCTGAGTCTGGTCTGGAAGGCCATGAACCTTGATCACTTAAGTGATGTCAGCAGTACAGATGTAGATGACAGTATGGTTGATGTCACACTGCATATCATAACCTTGCCAGGTCATAGGACATCATCACCCATACTGTGTACCCCCTACACTCAGTATACTAGATGCACATTCCTGTCACAGAAGTGTTTAGCAACAGGACTGCTGGTAGAAACAACACTAAAGAAGGTGTCTGAACAATACGTGATCATCACACCAGTGGCAGCTACAGTATGTCAGGGTTAATGAACTCTATTCCCCCTCATTGTAATTCATACCTCACAGACAAACAGAAGACATCTACCTATCGAAGTATGCAAATAACTATGACCTAGGAGCAATAGCTGACTTGCATTGTCACCCCTATGTTAATAACCCTGTACCCATGAACTACCACCTAGGCAGTGGTCATCATAATGGACACTTGTGTGTGAGGGATGCAGCTGGGCAGTTGTCTTTCCTGTGATAGCTACATCACCACACCAGTCAGGGAGTCATATGTGGCAACCCTAATAATAATAGGGTGCCATTCATGAATATAGAGATCATTGTTCCCCCATACAGACCACTGAAGTGACCCATATCAGATCACATATTTCTTTTAAGGGGTATTGGCCATGTGCAGATGGCCTACACCAGCCTTCCCATTCCCCATCTCCACTATGTAGGATGATGCATACCCTGAATAAATCCATGTCCAACCCAGTGATGTTGGACATGCTACACGTACTCATCCTGATCTAGAACACATACTTCATGGAAATCCACCTAAAACATGCTGGACAGATTCTTGTCCCATACACTTGACATAGTCCTGCCATACTATGCATTCCTGTCCGTCAAAGCTGCACATCCCTCCCCTCTCAGACATGGTGTGATGACCGCATGGTAACGCATGGTATATGTATCATTAACCCTGTGGATCAGTAATGTGGCACTGCTCCACCTGGCCCCACAGACCCGCCTGTCGGCTACTGCCAGGAAACCTTTCATCCTAGATGCATACATGGCCCATGGCATATAGCCCACTAGTTGACTTTGACTGTACATTCCATAGTTGATATCCATCCCTGCAAATACCATCTGGCTAGCCAGTGTCCCATGTGCATCACATGTGCAACACAGGTGATACATGGCAGGATGTTGACTCGCTGTACAGTGCCGTGTAGATGTATATGGCAGAACACATACATGTAAAACCTTATGTGAGCATGTCTGCAGGGTCACAGGTCATGTCTTTTAAGGCAGTGTAAGTCGTTATATGTGACATATACACTGCATCAAGGTCACCTGCATTAATGTGGACACATCCAGCCATGTTCTGATAGGTAGGAACACCTGTACAGGCAAACAGACATGCCCACATCAAGACAGCAACCACATGGAGTATGAGCAATGTAATCAGGTGGAGGTGCTGTTCACTTTAAGAACGTACAACAGATCTGATCTACACATGTGGTGAATGCAAACAGTACTATACAGTGGGCTGGAGTATGGCCAGCACACAGGTTTCACCGGTGTGGATCATAGCCCTGCTATGAATGTCACACAATGTGATGTGCTATCTTGACATGTCCATGACATCTATTGACCTGGCTGCTACACTGCCTACCTAACCTGAAAACATACCCCACATACCACCCTTTATCTGCATAACCTGTTGTCAGTGGAGCATATATGTCATATGGGACTACACAGACATGTGAAATAGATGCCCATCACTATAATTTGGACAAGACATGTACACACATGGCCATGGAGGATGGCCAGAGACATGGAGCAACACACACACTAGAAGTGTTGTGCTTGCATGTACACCCTGTCGTACAATGGCTACACATGGTTCGGCCATGGCCTTTGTATAATGGTCATAATGTAGATGTGGAACACTAGACATCCTACAGGCCTGTGCACAGCATGTGTAGGCCTAACATCAATCTACCACATAGGATGTGTTGAACATCTTGAGGGTGTTGCAACATGACAGCAATTACCTGTACAGTATCCACATCAGGCCACAGATACAGTACATTCCCGTTGCTGGTGATGGACATAAATCCCATACTAGCTCCTTGTGTGTGTGTGTGTGTGTGTGTGTGTGTGTGTGTGCGCGCACACGTGTGGTACACAGATGTCATGTGGAACATGGTGTGCCGACATGTTCACCATGTCTGCCCATAGTTGCCAGGCTGCAGCAATATGGTTGCAGATGTGAAGGGGTGTCATCCGTATACCCATCAGTGACCTGTGTCACAACTTCCACATCATGGTTTAGTGTGTATAAACCTCAGTGACGTGGGTCACATTCCACAGTATATATGTATTGTATCTGAACACAGTCATGGCTATAAACCCTGTCTGTAACTCACACTGTATAGCACTAGAGACTCCTCATGATTCCCTGCAATGGCTATGCACACCAGCTAAATTTGCAGTATATCTCTAGGGTGGACAGACAACACTGAATTGGTACACCATTACCCCACTGTATATTCGACAGGACACCATTGTGTTAAACATGTATGCATATCATTGCACACGTCAGCAGATCACATGTCATACTACATGTGATTATCAAGGTTATATGCCACACATCAGGCAGGTGTACTGTTAACCTGTGCTGGTCCACATGGTGTAATGCAGGAATGCATGCTAACTACTACTATGATTGTGTAATTTGCTTGGCATCTGCTATCACACATGCATGCTGTGTGCAACCTAGGTATGTATGATAACTACCACTATTATTGTCTGTGCTGCATGCCGTCTGCCGTACCACATGCATGTTGCATGCCTTCTGTCATATCACATGCATGTGTGTGTGTGTCTTTTGTATAGATTGTAATGTACAGTTCTTGTCTGCCCTCACAGGTGATGTAGGTGCATTGCCCTCCTGCAGTACATCAGATGTTAGTGTTCCCACAGACTCTAGCAGTGATGATAAACATATGATTGGGTCACAGGCAGAGTTGTCAGGGGCTGAAACTGTGCCATTGGTTGCCATTCCATCTATATCCACCTCATCCCTGCACATAGATCCCATACCTGCACATATCCCATCACCAGTGGCCATAGAAGAAGGACAGTTGGTGTGTTGTAGCTTGGAACAGGAAAGTGTGGGGGCTATAAAGGTGTGCCTGCACACCATGGTGTCAGCCAAACTACTGGTGGTGCCCCACACAGGCACATGGCCAGTGCTGCTCATAGGAGGACCTTTGGCCAACATTCTCCTGCATGACAGAGCACAGCAGCTGGTGTCACCAGACGCATGTTTCAGGCTGTAATGGAGGCACAGGCATGTGCTGAACAGTGCAACAGAGAAGACCAGAGGCTACAGAGGGTTGCTGTCCGTTCTTTAAACAACAGCATCCAGGCAAGGTAAATGCTCAACAGATTGCTGATGCTTTGGATAGATGGTTTTAGTCCTTGACCGTGGCATGACAATCCGCGAGTGTGAGCTGTCTGTGTTGGAACATCTGGTAGGAGTGAGGCATCAGGTACGTGGACATAGGCCTGCTACATCACCTGTGTCAGGTGTACGTGTACGAGTTACCTCACATGCCCAGTCCCATAGTGGCAGTAGCAGCAACAGTGCATCTGGTGCTGTGCTGTCCACACCATGACACAGCAGGCCATGTGCACGTGGCCCGGGACAGTCCCAACAGGGACACGATTCCAGTGGACTAGTGACATCAAACAGTACCCAATCCGCACCTCTGTCTGGTAGTGCCCATGCAACCCCTGGCAGGCACAGGTCACATGTCCGTGGCCGGACACCGTGAACAGTAATACCTCGCCTGTACAGTCTGCAGCTGTCAATAATACCCCTGTGTAGGCCAGACACATTGGAGAACTGTGTGCAGACATACACGCACACACTGGACACATATGTAGGGCACCACAACACACACATGCATAACATCCACACATGCCCAATTAGATCATAGGCCCAAACCCACACACATGATGTCATCCAATGGTGCAGCCTAGGCCTCTGGCAAACATTAACACCCTGTGCATATGATGATGCCTGTGCCGCATCCCTGACATCCACACCATTGGTGCAGGGTCATGCTCATATGGTCTGATGCACAGGGTGAACAGACTAGGATGATGTGTAGTTTACAAATGTTGAAGACTGTTGTCAGTCAGCAGATATACCATGTAGTACAGGTGTACAATACTGTTAACAGTATGTGTCTTGTGTAACAACAGTAAATGCACGTTGGTCATGTTGTTCTGCTGTCCTTCTTCAGGTCTAATTGCAACTGCTGGTGGATGTCAGTGTTTGCAGTTAAGTGTCCCATATGTCAATGTGGACTACTCACAGGTATGTATGAATATATCCGCATGCACCATGTAGCTGCCACATACCAGTGAGAATGTCCCACGTTACAAACACGTCTACAGTTCCAAGAGCATAATAGCTAGGTATTAAGCTACTGTGGCCACAGACATGACGTCCATAAAGGGTGACATCACAGGTACAGCTACATAGAGTGGTGAGGTAAGAGAGTGGTCTAGCTGATTACAAGGGTAGAGGCCAGTGGGAAGTGTGATGCCTCAATGGGAATCAGTAATACACATTCCCATGACAGGATGCCAACACACAACTGCACCCACACACTCAGGTATTGACATACATGTATTCAGTGACACTGTAACACACACACACACACACACACACACACACACACACACACACACACACACACACACACACACACACACGGCTTCACCGACACAGTAACACACACTCATACACAGTTGCTACTGGTGTGCTGAGGACACCTGCCTATGTGCAAATCATCATTACAGTACTGTGCACTTACATGATGCACCACAGAGAATACACATGTACAGGTAGTCAGTACGGCCTAAGATCGGGGACATCAACACGGATAGTTGAATGCATCGCCTGGATGGTGGGAGGGGTCCTATCAGTTCAGTATGGTAACATACATTCTCACCTCAGGGACCAGTCAGCTCTACATACACACACTGTGGCATTCAGTAATTAATGCACCTATGTCATGCACATACAGATACCTCACATGTGTGAGATACACACCCCTGCCTATGTCCTGCTTTATACATTGCAGTTTGTACAGATGTGTACACTAGTAAACAGGAGAGTGAGTAACAACTGAAATGTATTCCCCACAATACGTGACAAATATGGACACACACACAACTACACATGCCTAGCTCATGTTATGTATGTCAGAAGTACAGCAGTATTGCACGCATTACAAACTGTACTGATGCTTCCTGTGACAACAGTGCTGATATATGCACTAGAGACATCATATCTATTAACAGGTGTCAAGTGATTTACCTTCACTATCACCCTGACCGCTGTCTAAGTTGTGTGTTATGTCCTTCAATTAACTAAACCATTGCTTACCGGTTACACAGGGTATTGTAGGACCGCTTGTGACACACCTGTGAGCTGGTCACAGTAAACATCCATCTGCAAAGATGCCCCGCTACTTAGTTATTTCAACACATCTGTTCATACCTGTGGTACATCTTTCTGTACATTCAGCATATCACCATATACAGTTGGCAATGTTGAGGCTGCATTGCAGCTGCATGATGTACTAGGATACACACCACCTGCATACATCAGCAACTGAACACGCATGTTATCTGAATGCACAACACTATGTGTACAGGTGTGTAGGTCATACAATCCTGACATTTGGTCATGTTTGTAGGCATTGCAATTGGTGGATATGTGTAATAACATATATGACACTTGGACTGTTGTATGATATGATGGGTGACCAGTACAGAGGGTATGTTACCTCTGTCAACATTGATATCACACCTTATGTACTGGTAGCATTCAGCAGCCATGGACCTACATTCCATGTGCATGTGTAGCCACCTGTTTGCACAAAGGACTACAACAGCTATGCTATTTACAGGTATGTTGTGTGTGTGGCATGTACATACCCAGGGCAGGTACATGTATGTCATATCCATACATGAGGGTGTGTACTGGTGTACAGCAACAGACATCTGCTAATGGTGGACAGTACTGAGGGCCCTTGGTATGTGTACAGCTGACCTGGTCAAAGACAGTGGTATCATTGCATTGCATAACACATGATGCAACTGTGTCAGTACATGTGTACTGTCTACAGTTGATGTAGAGCATAGTACAGTACACAGGTCAAGGGTCACATGGTGGCATACTCGTCTGTCGTACAACATGTATGGTTGCTTGGTGGTGGTCCGAGGGCATGGTGGTGTCTGCAGTTTACATCCTAGAATGCAGCATGTGACACTGTGTCCTGCACATGGCTCACCTGTGATGCCTTTCATGGGCGGACCAGTCAGTACATGTGAGTGGCCTTTATGTATGTGGGTACACCACCTGGAGCAGTCCGTACCTGTGTTATGGCCCACATGTCTGGTTCTGAGTTATATGGTGGTAGTGCTAGGTTCTGAGGTATATGGTGGTAGTGCTATTGTGCAGTACAGAGACATCAGCCAGGTGTTCCTCACTGCACAGATGGTAGTACTCCCCATTGTTGGATCTACAGTGGTCAGCTGTGAATATGGACGCTACACATCTAGCACTTGTTAGCATAAGAAAACAATGCAGTTGTCCTGTAGGTGCATGGGAGTTAACCTGTGTTTAGGACATTTGCCTTGGAATGGCACTGTGTGGGCAGATGCGACTTGGGTAATATCCACACTCCCTTGTATCATGGATGCATGTGATATGTGACAAAGGCCTGCCTACTGTCAGCCATGTCATCCCAGAATGACAGCTGATTTGTTAAAGACCGGTGTCAAATATATGTAGAGCAGTGTTCCCGCTAACAATGACAACTACCAACATCAGAGCCCATTGCAATGTGTTATTTACATCTACCTGTAATAGTATGGCCACTGAGCCCTCCGTGTTTAGCATCAGAGTGCATCCCAGTCAGCCCTGTGCTACTAAGTGTATAAGCATGCCCAGTATATCCTTGTGTAGATGGACACAGTGCATTCCCAGTGACACCTTGTGTTGGTGCCTCTGTGTATGGGCATGTCCATTTTAACCCTGTATAGTGGTTGGTGGCTGGTGTGACAGAGCAAGATGCAGAGGACAGGAAGAAATGGAAACAGGTGATCTGCTGTGGCGACCTCTAACGGTAAAAGCTGAAAGGAGATGATGATGATGATAGTGGTAGTAGTCATCCATTCCACAGATGGGCATACTCCAGGACAGGATGGATTAATTCTTTAAACACACAGGTTCACAGGTATGTACATCTTAACTGCCAGCATCCCTGTTGATGTCCACATTCCCAGATGGTCATAATGACAGCTTTGACATGTGTATTCTTTGTGGCTTGATTCGTATATATGTAGTATTGTAATAGTAATCTGTAAATAGGCAGGTGTTCTGTGCCCGACACTGGCGTGTGTCTGTATGTCTGTCCCCGTTTGCCGGTGGACTCTAAATTGCTTTTAGACTGGCCACACTCCATACATTTCTTATACCCACTGTTAGCAAGGCCGATGATGTCACCCATCTACAAATACACCTCGGGGAGGGCTGTGTCCCAGTAATCTCGGTAGCGCGTTCTGCAACTGCATAATACTGTAGTGTAATAAAGTAGTTAGGTCGGTGTTCTACTCCCACACCTGCCGTGTATGTGTGTCTCCCCATTTGCCTGAGGACTGAGTAATAATTTTATACTGCTCACACTCCATACATTTCTTATACCCACCTTTAGCAAGGCCGATGATGTCACCCATCTACAAATATACCTCTGGAAGTGCTGCATCTCAGTAATCTCGGTAGTGCGTTCTGTAACTGCGTTATGCTGTAGTGTGATAAGGTAGTTAAGTTGGTGTTCTAATCCCATCTGTGTGTGTCTCCGTCTGCCTGAGGACAGAATAATGCTTTTAGACTGCTCACACTCCATACAATCCCTATCACCGACTTTGCCATTGCTAATGTTTTCACCCACCTAGAAGTACACCTCTGGGAGTGCTGTGTCCCACTAATCTCGGTAGCGCGTTCTGTAACTGCGTAATGCTATAGTGTGATAAGGTAGTTAGGTCAGTGTTCTAATCAGAACTGCCATCTGTGTGTGTGTGTGTCCATCTGCCTGGGGATGGAATAATGCTCTTAGACTGCTCACATTCCATACAATCCCTATCACCGACTTTGCCAATGCTGATGATGTCACCCACCTAGAAGTTCACCTCTGGGAGTGCTGTGTCCCAGTAATCTCGTTAGCGTGTTCTGCAACTGCGTAATGCTGTAGTGTGATAGAATAGATAGGTAGGTGTTCTATTCCAAGGCATGATAGGTGAGTGTGTTTGGCAGTCATATCCTATGTGTTGCTGTCTGTGAGTGGCTAGCTACTGGATGTGTCGAGGAGTGTGTTTTGTTGTTTTCCTATATAGTGGCTATAAATGTCACAATCGGCCAAGAGACTGGGTTGGCAAGACACACACATACATTCGGCAATAGGTCTGGTGAGTAATGTCAGCAGCCCTAATCCTACCCTTAATACAGTCTGAACCCGTATGATGCATAGAAACACACTTGCCTTGATATTAACACCAGTACATAATGCAGGAGGTGCATGTGGTTTTCTTTTCATTCAGTCTAATGCTTTGGTGTCACGTGGTCCGCTGTTGAGATATATATTTTATACCTACGTATGCGTGTGTATATGTATATGTGTGTGTATATATATATATATATATATATATATATATATATATATATATATATATATATATATATATATATATATATATATATGTCCTATACTGTTGAATGCCTGTACTGGATGATCTGTACGTGATAACCTCAGATGTATGTATGTCTGCCATGGCTTAGTGGTAAAGCACATCATCTGTGGTGTGCAGGGTCTCAGTTTCGAGCCGTGCAGCGGCCGGTTGCTTTTTTGCTGGGAAGAACAAGGGACATTGAATACGGTGATAGTAAGGTGCTTTTAACCAGTTGTGCGCGGGACTGCACGACAGTAAGCAGTGGTTATTTTTTGGGAGACTCAGTATGGGTCATGTAACTATGCATTAGAAGACAATACTATGAAAACGAGGTGTAAAATAGTGAATCCCGTTTATCCCCAGGGTGTGATGCAGGTCCCAAGAGTGTATGTGTATAGATAGCTGGGTGCAGGACTCGAATATAGGTGAAATCATGGGAGGTGTGTGTCAGACATACTGTACGTAGATTGGAGCCCTGTGTCTCGGGATTGCTACTAGCTTAGCATGCCTAAGCTAGGGGTGTGTCTATACCTGCCTAGTGCAATTGGGAGGGACAACAGCAGTAGGACAGTAGTCAAGGTGAACAAGCTGGGAAAACAGGTGATATTTATCAAAATCAGCAGATTATAGGCCCAGCAGACCAGCCTGGCCCAGAACACTACGATAAAGTGAGCAAGCACCATTGCCTCAGGTTTTTCCACACTCTACACCACCCGTTTATACATACGGAGAGATTTTAACAAACAATCCTATGAAATGAGAAGGGCTGCACAGGCAACATAGACCAACATGTGCAGGAGGCTGAGGGTGGTGAGGATGTGAATGCTGCTGAACAACCCTCAGTGAGGAGACAGAGAAGACTGTACAGACCCAGGGTAACCTACCAGGGGCTACATGAGCTGGAGATAGTGGAGCGCTATGGGGTTGACAGAGACCTCCTACAGCAGATTGTTGAGCTGTGCCGGCCACACCTGACATATCGAACAGGCAGAGGGGGACCCATCCCAGTGGATACCAAGGTATGTGTAGGCTTAGGTATACTAGCCACAGGTACCTCCCAAAGCACAACTGGGGATATCATGGGGATCTCACAGGCATCTGCATCCAGGGTATTCCACCAGTTCCTGGATGCCATGTCACCACATGCCAGTGAGCACGTACATTTCCTCAACACATGTGAGGTGTTGACCAGCAATATGCATCACTTCCACCAAATTACAGACTACCCTGGGGTAGTGGGTGCTATAGCCTGCACGCACGTATGCATCAAAGCACCACCCGGTGAGCAGGGTAGGGCCTACATTAACCACAGGGACATCCCCTTCATCAACTGCCAGGTCATATGCGATGCCCAGGGCATTATACTGAATGTGTGTGCTGGCTGCCTGGAAGCTATGATGATTCTGACATATGGCATCTGACGCAGCTGTACCACAGATTTGCCAATATGGACATCCCCTACGGTCACCTAGTGGGGGATGCTGGGTACCCACTGGAGCCGTGGCTGATGACACCCATCAGAAATGCACACACACCTGAATAACGACGCCATAATGAGGCACACGCACAGGCTAGACATATAATAGAGCATGTGTTTGGGATGCTCAGATCACGGCTCCAGTGTCTGGGCACATCCGGTGGAGCCTTGCATTATTCACCAGCTACATGCACCCAAATTGTTATGGTATGTGCTATGCTATACAATATGATCCTGCGGAAACAGCTGCAGCAGGAACAGCATGGGGCAGGGCCACACAGCCCCACACCAATGCCAAGGCCTGTACAGGCACAGAGTGACTCGGAGGAGGAACAACCTGAGCCAGACCCAGTAGGCAGAAGGAGGCATGCCCAGTATGACCTGGCCTTAGCAAAGAGGCAAAGCACACAGTAGGGACCCAGGGAATGTCACCTTCTCTGACTCGCACAGACAGGGATGCCAAACATGACACTACCTGTGCTCAGCCATGTATAGGAAGTGCACTATGTGCATCAGACATAGGCAGCCCTCCAGCACAATCCTCAGGTCTGGCACACCTTCAAGGTAAGTCAATCAACCTACCAATTGGCAGTTGTATTAGAATGTGTTGATACCTGTAGCTATGGTATGGATGTGAGCATTCAAGGGAATTTGGTGGTCGAATGTTAAGGCAGCAGACAGTAGACGTCCATAGTGGCACCATGACATCTGTAGCACATACGGGAGTCACCATAGTAGCCAGTAGTACACAGGGTGTCATAACCCACTGCAGCTAATGGGCTGAGCATCATGTGTGTCCATACAGCCCACACAAGTCTCAACCAGCTGGACAGGTGTAGACCAACACAGACAAATGCTGTACTATGGCCTCTGAATATGCCCTATGGATGACCCCCCCCCCACAGACCTACACAGACAGACTACAGCAGGCCAGGCAGTTGGATGTAGGTTGTGAAGGCTAGGACGTCTGAAACTAATATGTTGGTAATTAAAGCTAAGATCTGGAATACACTGGTATGCCTCTAGCCAGCACAATAGGTAGGTCTACACACAGAAATGGAGTACCTAACATACCAGTACAGTAGTAGCAAAAGTGTACAAGTGTCAGGTGTGCCCCCCTTCCAATGTACACATATAGCAACAGTCAGGTGTGCCCCCCCGATGCTGTGTAGGAATATGGTTACAGTCAGATGTCCCCCCACACTGTGCAGAAATGTAGCAACAGTCAATGCCACATGACCGATGGATACCCTGTAGACGCAGCATGCCACCTGTCAGTGTACAACCCAGAGGTTGGCACCACAGTACAGACTACCTGGACATGTAACACATGCAATACAGTTGGCCATACTGGGCATGCTCAAACACATGAAGGTATGATGGCAATGTCAGTCGACAACATGCGGAATGGTCATACTGGGCATGCTCACACACGTAAACATAAGAAGGCCAGGTCTGCAAACACCAGTGGTCCGGACATATCTGCCAGTACATTGCTATACTGTTGGATGACTGTGCTGTATGGTATGTGTGTGGTACTGTCTGTTGTCTGTATATTTGCCGTGGTGTATTGGTAATTCACATTAGCTGTGTGCGCAGGGTGTTGCTACCAACACTTGCAAAGGATGGTTATTTGTTTGCAGGCAGAACAAGCCCACTGGATACGGAGAGAGTAAGGCACATTGAAGCAGTTGGGAGCAGTTGTGCATGGGTTTGCGTGGTGTTAAGCACTGCTGACCTCTGGTTACAGCTTCTTACACTTGGTTAGCCTCCACATTTCTTTACCACTGCAATACTCGCATACTGGTAGTCACTCACGCTGGGTGGGCGCGATCTCTTGTGATGCCTATTACATCGGACTACATGACTACAGTATTGGGTATGGCTAACCATTAGGCGATGGCATGGCATTTGACTGTATGGAATCGGTGGCCTGTCCAGTGAGTTAATCATATTATATGTGTGTTCCTCATACAATCTGCTCCCATCTGGCTGATACATAGGAACCGATACTCTGGAATGCAGACAAGTAAATGTGTTTTGGGACCCACACCCATCTGCTGGGTCATACTACCGCATACCTATTGTAGGTTTGCCACCTTTTAAATTGGCTGAGGTGGGACTTTAGGATTAACACCTGTCCCACTTTGCATGGGACAGTTCCTCTTTAGGCGGATGTTTCATGCGAAAATAATCAAGACATAGCAAATGTCCTGATTTCAGGACAATATTATATTCTACGTTTCTCTAATAGTTGCATATAACAGTTATTGTATATATGACACTTCTATATGTTATGTGAAGTAACATAAGCTAGTAGACTGCTACTAGACGAAGCTTTTATTTGTGCAAATATGTATAGTTCTGAACTATGCACGGCTGTGGGTATATTCTGACCTGGTACGTCTGACATTTCTACGAGCAGGTCCCACTTTGGCCATTTTGAAAGGTGGCAGTCCTATAGGACCTATATGTAGAGATGTCAGATTTGGCAGGGCAACACATATCCACAGCCAGTAGAAAATAGAGTACTTCACCGTTTTGCCTAAATAAAAGGTTATTCTTGTAGCATTATAGTTGCTAATACTGTTTCCTATAACATCTAGGTGTTTCAGATACAACATAATCATTTTATGCAACCATTACAAACAATATATGGATTCTTTGCAATAAATCACAGGCCATGTGCCATAATAAAATTTATTTTGCAGGACACAACTGCCCAAAGGGGAGTGTCCCTCGCAAAGGTGAACAGGTGGTAACCCCAACCTATTATGCTATCATCTACCTAAGGTAGTCGGCGGAATATGCACTTTCTGTCACTAGCAGACCTCACATACAAATGGGGGAGAATGAACACTGAATCAGGGACACTGCATAACACCCTCAGGGACACTTTTAGATGATTGGTACTATTAACATGACACACTGACAGTCCCAGAGCATATGTATTCATACACATTTGTCGAGGTACATGCTGTTTATGACTCATACATGTTGTCATTATTCATTACGAGTATTCCGCCACCTGCCCACCTAATATCACTAGTTCTAGAAGGGTTTAGTTGGGACTGTGTTAGATTCTGATTCGTAATCATGGACGTCCGTGATAATCGGGTACAGTTCACTGATATGGTCCCTATGTGTTCCCCCAATGATTTACGGGCTATACAGTAGATGTGCTCTTAAGGTTTGAGAGGTATGGGCATCTGCTATACCCACATTGGAATGTTAATTACTTCGATGAGGCAGGCCTAATACATCTCTGCCAACCAACACCTGCACACTTAGGCCCATGATTGCATACCCATGATACCCCTACCTGACACCCCTCTACAGCACTCATCCTTACTGTGAGCGCAGCAGGGGTATGAACACACCCCTACACACTTCCCACTCTCCCCGTGTCGGGACACATGTTGCACGTTTTGTCAACCCATGTGTTATCAGACTTGCACAGCCTACTGTTCCGTGTACAGCTACATCCTGGTCACATCGAGCATCACAGGTTTGCCTAGGAGGCAAATTTTTGGTGTCCCACAAGGGACCCCGTGATCCATGTTTAAAGTGTAGACCTTGCAGATCTCTCCCACTAGTAGTTTCCTGCTGGTGGTCTGGAAAGCAGTGGTGTATTTACCTGTATTGTGTGCCTGTATGTCTCACCGGTCTAGCTGGGGGGGGTGTGGGAGGTAGACATTTGTTTATTGGACCTCCCACTAACATATGCCCGGTCTGAATATATATATACATATATATATATATATATATATATATATATATATATGTGTGTGTATGTGTGTATATATATATATATATATATATATATATATATATATATATATATATATATATGAATATATATATATACATCTGTGTGTCCGTTGACCAATACATTTCCTGCTCATGTGCACTTACACAAGCGTATTGGGTTTTATATATGCTTCACCAGCATACTATTCCCTTAGTTATTATGACACCGACACTTTACTCTGGTTATCTTGTAATCGGTATTTAGCAAGTTATACTGTGGACAGATGTCGCAATATGTTCATGTACGGATTACCAATGGTAACTGGGATGTGATACAATGTCATTTGACCTGTTCCTCATCTGCACAGCCTATTATTTCAGCTACTGTCTTTGTTTGTCTGTGCACATTCATATTATTTATGTCAATAAATGGAGTGCATGTGTCACAGAGAATGTACTTCAACATATTGGTGTCTACATGTGTGTATGCATATATACCTATTATGCACTAGCTGACCTACATGGGGCAGTCCATTGGAACCGGCCCAACCAACCCTGGCACTCCTGGATCCACCTACATACCATTTACATTTCCCATACTGTTGAATGTCCACTGCGCATCCCCACTTACGTCTGTTTGTACATGGCTTTACTCCCTTTATCCGACAGACATTATTCTGAGCATCACATAAAATTAGCGGCCCTTGCATGGCTTGGACCCAGAAACAGACACACCTTAGTCACCGGTTTGACCACTACACCATCTGTGGTACATTCCGCATGGATGGTAGCTAGGATATATGACTTCACTACAGGTATTCAACAGTGCTGGCAACAAATGTGACAGTTGGTTGGTGTACATATGTGTACGGACCTCTCAACCACTCAGGGACTAATTTCAACAGTAACAGGGACAAGGCAAGGACAAATCAGGGACAATCATGGACACTTTTAAAATATTAGTACTATTAACTTGAAACATTGACAGAATCAGAGCATATGTATTAATACTTATTTTTTGAAATAAAAGACGTCTATTACTCTTAATTATTGTCATTATTCATTCAGTCTAATTCACCACCTTTCCTCCAAAGGTCACTGGTTTTAGGGGAGATTAACAGGCTGGCCAGTTATTGTGCGAATGCTCTGACCATTGGTAGGGTTGCCACCTTTTCATATGGCTAGGATGGGATATATTCAGGACACACTATATTTTTCAGGCCAACACATACCCATGGTCAGTACAACAGATGCTACTTTTGTTTTATGCCTAAATGTAAGCTTATTGTTGTAGCAGTTTAGCTGCTTCTTCTGTTTTGTTTACTTGCTTATTCTATTTCTTGTAACATGTAGGTATTTTATATATGGAAATAACTATTGTATGTGACTATTACAAAGATGTGGGACATAATTATGTCCTACGATCACAGGATATTTTACATTTATAATGGTTTTGGTATGGACACAACTGCCCAGAGGGGGACTGTCCCTCACAATTTGGGACAGGTAGTAACCCTGACCATTGGGCTAGACTTAGCTATTGGTGGCACGCTAACACGATGCATTTCACTTCCACTTGGTATAACTATCGACACTACAATGGTATACGAGCACGGGGTTTTAAATGTCATTTGTTCGAGGGATGGGGACTCAATATTCAGCTACATGCATTTGTGTTTGCTTCTTATTTTTGTGTTCGCAAAACTGTCTTGCATGCTTTGCATACATTTCAGTATCCACAGACACTGACAGGTGTGATTACTATTAGAGGTAGGCTGTATTATTCAGCATTTTAGGTTGCAAGTAAACAGCCAACATATCCATGCCTCCGTGCAGCGCTTGGACACACCCCATGCA
This sequence comes from Protopterus annectens, assembly GCF_019279795.1. NCBI lineage: Eukaryota > Metazoa > Chordata > Ceratodontiformes > Protopteridae > Protopterus > Protopterus annectens. Next base: position 1,546,254,458 of record NC_056725.1, on the reverse strand, counting down.
CTCGCACATGTTTCCTATGCACGTGGATGTGGCGGCAGCGTGTCTTCATTAATATGCATATGGCGCTACTGCACCATCTCTACGCTGCACAGTCAGCGCAAGCCTAATGCCATTCTTGTGCCAAGCTTCATGAATCCCTGGGACTGTCTACTTAAATTTCTCCAGTAATGAATCCAAATGAAACAGATGCCATCAATAACACACAGTTTAAATCAGAATCTTCCAAACATAGAAATGTTCACGTACCTGCAATGACCAAGTGTCTAAACAAAGTCTAAACAAGTACCATTAATTCTTCATCTCCAACAACGCTGACTGCTTCTCCAGATAACTTGCACCAGTTGTACAGAACAGCATGAAAAACAGAATATATTCATTATCTGTAAAACAAATTCCAAAATTCAAGTCACCTAAAACAAATCTTGACAGTCATTTGTAATCCCACTGTCATCAACCACAAAAAGTAAAAGTCTTAAAAGAACTGGTAATTTAATAAAAAAAGGCTGCACTAACCTCTTGTCCAGCCTTCCCTTATGACTGAGTTCCACAACGGAGTGAAAAAGAGCATATTAAAATATGAAAGGGAATAAAAAGAATAAATGAGAAATAATGGGATGAAGTTGGAGAGAGGGTATTGCAGTTATGAAAAGATCATATAACCATAAAGGACTTCCATAAAAGCTAGTCTGCAAGGTGGACTGAATTAAAAATCTTTTTTCAATGGCGGAATGATGTAAGAAAGGACGAGAAAGTGAAACATGGGAAACATGCATACATACAAATGTTTTAAGAATGGGTATTAATGCCCTGCTAGCTTGCCAATATATCAAAAGTCTTGTTCCCATAATAAGTGTCCAGGCTGTTCTTAAAATATCTAAACTAGCACTTGCTTTAATGTAATTTGGTAGTCTCTTCCATGCATCAGCTGTTCTCTCACAGAACCAATTAATATACTTCTCATTTTTGTAGAATCTTCTACATAGGTTGCCGGATGATTTTCAACTAGTTTTTGATAACCCAAACATTCCCCGAGGTAGTGGTGTCTAAATGCCCTATAACCCTGAATAAGATATACTCTTAGAGATCTTTCATAATAACTTAAATTTTCACATCCATGGATGCTCTTGGTATATTTCCTCTGTGCTCATTCCTGTTTACTCATGCTTATTTCCTTATATGGCTTCCATATTTTTATTCCATACTCAAATTTGGGTCTAATGTAACAAACAACTTCATTATTTTTGATTCCCTAGACTTTATACATCTTTTTATATAACCTATAGTTCTATAACTATCATTAATCAATTGGTTGATATGATTAGAAAAACTCAAAAGCTAGATCTAATCATATACCCAGGTCCTTAAATGAAATTACAGTTTTAATCACGGTGTGCTGTATTAAATATTCACCTTTCAGTTTATGTCTCCCAATCCTCATATGCTTAGTTTTTGATGTATTTACCAACATATAAGGACAGTGTATAGGAATGTTTTAGAGAATATTATGATATAGAAGAATAAAAAAAAGTATTACTGTTTAGCCAGTAATATTTACAAAGGAGAAGGAAGGTGGTATCTCCACATTGGACTAAAATAGTAAAGGAGGATATTAGTATGAGGGAAAAGAAAAATGTAAAACTAACATGAGCAAATTCTGAATAGTGTGGTGCAGCATGTAGAAAATATGCATGAGAGAGAGTAAAAGAAAGGAAAATACAGAAAATGGAAAGTAAAAAGAATTCCAGAAAAAGTTAAGGAAGTTAGAATTAATGAAATGGATGAGATACTTAGGAAAGCAAATGTTGATTCAGTATCAGGCCGCAGTGATACATGGTGTGCAATGTACACAAAATGAATGGACTGGCAGTATTTTTCAATGTACTGAATGAATGGCTGAAGGAACGGTTTGTTTATAATGAGTTATGTAGTGGAATATGAAAATGTATATGGAAGAAAGATGAAAAGAATGAAATAAAAAATTGAAAACCCATTACACTAAGTAACAGATTATAATTTTATGAGAATAATACAGAGAAAAATGGAAGAAAAGATATACAGTGTATAAAATGGATGTGAAGAATTGTTACTGGTTATGAGAGAAATTATTTATAAGTAAAAAGGAGGATATGAAACTAACGGTAGGTGATATTTGCAAGGCATTTTATACAGTACAAGTAAAAGGGTGGCTGAGTAAAGAAATACACATAAAGGGTGGTATAAGACAATGATGTCCCATGAGTGGGATATTGTTTGCATTGGTGATGAATGTGATAGTGAGCGAAATAGCTTATAAGATGAAGGATGTCAGTTATGTCATACAAAGATAGGTGGTGATTCCATACACAGGACATTTGCAGTTGCTAAGAACAACGTATGGATGATGGAAGTGTTTTTTGTCTGAATGAATGTTTAAAAGAAATATGAATGACCATGAATTAAGATAAAAGGGCTTGGATGATGTGGTGAAAATTGGGGATGTGTATTTTTCAATGAATTAAGTCTTTTTTGCTAGCAATGGAATCTAGAAAAAAAACTATGTAGTTATGAAGAAATGGGAGGGTGTGATAAAAGAAATTAAAGAAATATGTCTTTCATGGAGGATGTATAGTTTAGCATTTAGGGAAAAAGTTTATCTGGTGAATTCTGTATTAATGATTAAAACAGCGCACATGTCAAATGTTTATATGCATCCATCTACAGCCCCATATTTTCCATTTTTGCACATGGGGCTGGAGTATATGATCCCAGAAAAATATGAAAAGGAAATTGTGCAGTTAGTGTTTTCTTTCACTCCCACTCCCCTTTATATCATCCGTATATTCATTACTCTGCCCTTTTGACACTTAGTCCACATGTCTTTGCTCTCTCTCATTCCCAACACTTGAACTGCAAAGCCAACGTCAGTATCTTTCCACCCGTGCTTCACATCTGACCTGTTTTTTTATTCTTGAAACACAGCAGTCTTGTGCATCATTATTAGTAACATGAATTTCTGATTTCAGTTTACTTTAGTCCTAGGAATAGTCTCTCTATACAGGGATGCCCTACTTCTGGGGTATTACCTCCTGCTCCCCTGGTGATGACCACCTCTCTTTATGGCCCTTTGATGGTAATCAGACCCATGGCATACAGCCTGTCCACTGGCAGTGTCTTGTCAGTTGTAATTAATTACATTAGCATGACAGCAGAATTACAGTAAGTCTATTTAATTGGCCCTTCCAAGTGCCCCTCAGTCTCTACGTTCTTCCCATACTTTGATCATTCTCAAATATTAGCATAGATTGCCTCTCAACTATGCATTCTAGTCCATAACCCCTGCATCCAAAAATACACTTTTTGAGATTCAAAGAGTAATTATCTCCAACAATATGATACTCGTATACTAGTGATGAAAATCTGGCATCTACCCAGACTCAACAAGTAAGTTAGCTTACTATATATTTTGACTTAGCAGTCTTGCGTTTTTCAGCAGATTTTGTTTTCTTGGCAGTTAGGGGAGATTGGTATTCAGGGGAGCAGCAGAAGCAACAAACATACACAAATACACACACTATCCTGAAGGACTTTCTTGTTCTTTAAAATGATATATGCAAGAAAGTATTTCAGTCACCTAAATCAATACATAACTGTTTCTTCAGCTGCCAGCAAAAACTGAATATATGCATTTTTTTTTCTTAATTCAGTCAACAACAGAGAAGGTTGGCTGCCTGACCAAACTGTGAACCTTTCTCTATAAAGGCAAGGGAATCAAAATTAGAGAATTATGCCTAATTTACTTTGCCTAGATAGTACATTGGCACAGTGAATTCACCGTTCCTTCACAGCATGATTTCAGTTTATACTCTGCAGGAGCGCTACAGCGCTCAGGTTTTGGTAAAAAAAAAAAAAAGAAATCAAAATAATTTGTTTTACTTTTACCTGTAACAAAATGTTTGCTACAGTTTAGACAACACACTGATCGCTACAAATGCGATCAACTAATCCCGATCTCCGATTAATGCAATACCGGATTTTAAAATCCGGTATTGCATTTGTGGTCAGACTGAGAGCTATAGGGCTTGCAGTGTGGTCTAAACTGTAACACTGCTTGCTACACTGTAGAAAGTATTTTGTTACAGTTTAAAAGTAAAAACAGTTACTTTCAATTTCTTCTTTTTTAACTGTAACAAAATGATTGCAACAATATAGCAAGCAGTTGCTAGCTACAGTGCTCGGTCTGACTACTGCTAGCTGCAGCGCTCGGTCTGACTACCATTCCTCTCAACCTCTTAGAGCAAGAAACCTGGAGAAAGACATCAATAATGGGGGAGAGAAATGTCCAGAAATAGGGACACTTTTTAAAGTTTCTTAGAAATATAGTCAATTGATAGAATAAGGTTTTGCATTAGCAATAATTTGCTGAAGGGTGTGAAGTCTCAAACTCATTATTTTCGAACTTTACGTTCATACTTAGTTTTACCAGGGAAAAAGAATCACGCTATAATATGCACCAAATGAGCAATGAGACAGGTACATGAAACACCCTCAGAAAACATTTTAAAAACTCAAGCCCATGATAAAAATTCAAGAGAAAGAGAGAGAGAGAGAGAGACACACAAAACATTACAGAATCCAACATTTTCCTGTTTTTTAATGGACAGTCGGCATGGTGGGGATCAAGAAAACAGTTCTGTCAGTTTTATGAAACCGGTAGTGACATGAGTGACTCATGCTTATACTGTAAAATGCAATGAATCTGGATAACTTCTTCTCCCTCCCATAGACATCAGACCCACATTACCATTAATCCATTATGGTTCATTTACTACCCTTAACAACAGCTGAACAGCAGCAAACATTGACTTTGCTTATTACCTGATTTAGTTTGATTTTACTGCCTACATTTTTACCGTTTTACAGCTCAATACACAACATAACTCCAAAACAACAAAGCTGGGAACCCAAACCCTGAGTGTCTTAATCTAGAGGGAAGTAAAACAGGACTGGAATACAGGTTTGTGCACCTTTTGAAAGAAACTTACACTGTGGGTGAAATGGTTACAATGTCATTACTGATGTCACAAACAGGGAGGTGATTAGCTAAGTGGGAGGCAATGTTTTCAGCTTCGGTCCGAGGGGAAAATGTTATTTTTGAAATGAGATAGTGTCCCTTTAAGGCACTCACACATACCAGTTGGGGGGGTGTCACATATCTAACAGTCACAGCCAGCAGGACAATTGTAGATAAACGCAAACACAAACAAATGCTGTATCATGCCCTCTGAAGAGGCATATGAGTAACCTCCCCCCAGGCCTATGCAGACAGATAACAGCAGGCCAGGCAGTATGATGTGGGTTGGGTAGGCTATGAAGTCACAAACTGATATGCATGTAATTGGAAGCTAAGGTCTGCAGTACAGTGGTATGCCTCAAGCCAGTATAATAGGCAACAGTACAGACTGAAATGGAGTACCTGATATAGCAGTGCAGGCCTAGCAAATGTGTATGTGTCAGGTGTACCCCTCATCCTATGTACACCCGCAGTAACAATCAGGTGTGCCCCCTGGGTAGAAATGTACAAATAATAGCTGCCCCCCTGTATGTAGAAATGTTGATAAGTCTATGCAAATTGACTCATGGAAGCCATGCAGGCACAGTGTGCTTCCTGTCGATGTACAACACAAAGGTGAGCCCTGAAGTAAAAACCAACTTGAATTTTCACACACATATATAGTATATATATATATATATGCCCAAATGTCAGTCAACAACATACTGAAATGTCATACTGGGCATGCTCACACACTTAGGCCATGTCTGAGTACAACAGTGGGCCACACATATCTGGCAGTTGAAATTCTTACTCCAGACACATGTCACTATTCACCAATCCTGCCTTGCACACAGTGATATGAAAACAGACCCATATAATATATTGGACCCCTGTCATAATCAAACTATGTAATACAAGTACTTAAGTTGTTCAAAGAAAGTGAAAATCCAAAGAAGATCAATAAATCTCCAATCAGTATCATCAAGAAACAATGAGCACTCCTAACATTATCCAAGCCATGTTCTGCCAAAAATATTGCCAAAGAGTCCATAGAGAACCATGAAGCTTTCTTTAGCTATGTCATAAATATCAATGTAAACTCATATATGTTCTGAGTCAGTGCAAAGTGTAAATGAATACATGTATATGACTGACATTGCCAACATCTTGTCAGACAGGTTCATACATATTTACCCCCCTCTCACTGACAAAAGGGCTCATTACCATACCTGGAGATTGTGAAAAGCCAGAAATTACATATACAATGGTTAAACAGCTCTATCCAAACCTAAAAACATGATGTCTATTGGATGACATGGTGTCCCTGGCTGTGTCATATGTGAACTCCAAAACAAACAGACCCTGCACCTGAACAGTCTGTTGAGACTCACCCTCTGTACAGGATATGAAACTGTTGAATGGGTTACAGCAACATTTGGCACACTCCACAAGTGTTGGTGCACAACAGACCATGGAAACTATTGTCTTATAAGCCTAATAAGCCTGATCTGCAAGGCCATGGAGTCCATCATTATGGAACTCATAAAAAGAGCTATTGGGAGCCTACAAACACCCAACCCTACCCATTTTGGTTTGGTCAGGGGCAGATCATGGTCCCTAAACCTGCTAGACAGTTTTCAAGGCAGTTAGTTACCCAGGACATACATCAATTAAATGAGCTCCACATGGTCTACATAGACCTTAAAAAGCCCTTTTCCAACATCCCACACACATGTCGTATCCACAAAATCAACAACCTGTGCATAAACATGTATGTTATCTGATGAATTGCCAACTGGGGCACAGATAGATCCCACAAGGTAAGAATTGTGGTCTCCCTGTTGGTCTGTAAGCTGGTAACAACTGCTGTCTCCCATGGCTCAGTGCTGGGACCCCTCCTGTCTGGTGTATACTTTTCAGAAATACAGTCAAACACACAAGGGCTATGGTTAGCAAAGTTTGCAGATGACTGCAAAAAGGTTGTCATAATCGATGTTTGGGACAACAGAGACATCCTTAAAAAGGGTCTCAGTCAGACAGATGTGGTGTCAAAATTATGGCCTCGAGCTACAGTCATACAAATACCATATAGATGCCAACACCCTAAATATGGAGGTAATAATAAGGGATCTATGGACACATGTGGATAGTCATCTCTACTTCCAGAAATATATTCACAAAGTGGTTAGAAAATCATGTTATGTGTTCCCACAAATTGCCAAAGTCTCTGCATGTAGGTCAAAGGAGGTTCCCTCTACTCATCAGTCATCAGACCCATCAGAGAGTACCATGGCACACTTGCGATGAATCTGACTAGGCACCTTCAGCAGCTGGAAAGACCACTGAAGTACCTCAACAAGAGGATTACTGGCCTCAAACAGTTGCCCCATGCAACAACACTGAAGTAACTCAATCTGTACTCTGTTGCATACTGTCTACTCAGGTGATCTCTGCCCAACAGACAGGTCCATGTCCAATGCAGAACTGATGTACATGCTCTATCTGAAGTAAATCCAAGCTCACTGTGCCACATGCTCTAGGGATATAATCTTCACAACAATAAATAGAACATGTTGGAGGGATACATTACTAACTCACAGACTTCCCTTGCTTTGGTACAGGCTCCCAACCTACATTAAGCTGAGTCCCTCACTGACACTCTTCCAGAGGAGCCTTGATGAGTGTATGTGAAACTGAACTGTCACACCATGGATCACTTCATCAGCTCTACTACACAGAGGCATAGGGAACTAACCCCATGTGTGGTGATAGCTGCACACTCTGGCCATACTAATATATGCCTTCAGGCAGATAGCCTATTACCTACCTATGTACCTATATATATGTAGGGGGAACACAGTATAATAAGCCAAAGATGGATGGGCAGAGATGTGTGTAAGAGGGTGGCCATGACAGGAAGCCATCCAGGACTGTCCCACCCAGCACACATCCCAATGGCACAAAAGACATGAGGTGCACATCTCACCCACTGTACATATTAGCCACCAGTATCTGTAAGCATTACAGTGTATGTGGTGCATGTGCCTGCTGTACAACATGACTGTACAATGAAGTACACATCTATGATCTGTAGGCATGTACCTGTCACATAGGTTCATAGGTATGTAGTAGACTATCTTCATGAAGGCATATATTAGCCTAGGCAAGTTGTGCAGCTTTCACCACCCCATTGGGTAGTCTCCTAAGCCCTAGTTCTAATAGTTAGTACCCTAAGCCCCTTTCTAATGGGGCTGCTGATGTGATCCCTGGCGTGAATTTCTGTTTCCCATCCACTCATCAAGGTTCCTATTGAAGAGTGTCAGCGAGGGGCTCTGTCTGATGTACATTGGGACTCTGTTCCACAGTAAGGCAAGTGTCTGGGATGGTACTCTATCCCACCAGCATGTTGTATTCAATGTTGTGATGAGGTTCATATCCCTGGAGTGTGTAGTGCGACTCAATTTTGTTATCCTTAGATGGAGCATGTTCAACAGTTATGTGTTGGACATGGCTCTACATGTTAGGCAGAGTGTGCCTCTGAGTAGGTGGTACGCAATGGAGAACAGATTTAGTTTTACCAGTTGTGTTGCATAACACAACTATTTGAGGCCAGTAATCCTGTTGGTGAGGTACCTCTGTGGTCTCTCCAGCTGCTGGATATGCTAAATCGAGTACATCCAAAATGGTGCATTGTACTCAATGATGGGTCTGATGACTTAAGAGTAGAGGGCCACCACTACCTCTTTTGATCCTGATGCAAACCCTTTGTTGATAAGGTGGGCCACATAAGATTTCCTAATCACTTTGGCAACATGGTTGTCAAAGGAAAGATGACAATCTATATGTGTCCCCAGATCCCTTATTACCTTGTCAGTTTTTAGGGGGTAACACCTATGTGGTAGTTTGTGGGTACTTTGTTTTCCCCAAAGGGGATTACTATGCATTCTTTCACATTGAGCTTGAGGCCATGATTCTGACACCACACATCTGTCTCATAGAGTCCCTTCTGGAGAATATTTGTGTCATCAGGGGAATCTATTATGGCAAACACTTTACAGTTCCCAGCAAACTTAGTCAACCACAACCATCCTGTGTTGGCATGTACTTTTGAGAAGTCTATACCAAACAGGAGGGGCCCCAGGACTGAACCCTGGGGGACACCAGTTGTTACCGGTTTAGAGTCTGACATGTAGCCAGCAACTCTTAATTTGTGGGAATCTATCTGTGAGCCAGTTTGCAATCCATCTTGTGATGTATGGATTTATGCCTAGGTTGGTGAGTTCATCTATGATACCTGACTGGGGAAATGGTGTCAAAGGCCTTAGCGAGGTATAGGTAGGCTGTGTGGAGCTCCTTTCAATCATCTGTAGCCTGGGTAACTGTCTCAAAGAAATCCACCCAGTTCAGGAGGCGTGATCCGCATTTGATGAAGCCAAACTGGGTTTGCTCAACTGTGTGACGGTTCCCAATGCCTTTATTGTTGACTTCCATTATGATTGGCTCCATTGCCTTACAGATCAGACTCATCAGGCTAATAGAATGGGAATGCCAAGGTCTTTTGTGGCCCCACCCCTGTGGAGTGGGAAGAACATTGCTGTGCAACATTCTATGGGTACATATCCTGTAGAGAGGATGTAGAGAGAGGTGTAGGTATCCTTGATGAATATGGATACATCCCCACCCTATGTGCTATAATCCAGGTCCTGATGCTGGAAGGTATGGAATGAGTGGTATCCTGGTAGTGCTGGTGTGCTCTCTGGAGCCTTGAACTAGGTTTCTGTTACTGCACAGATATCAATATTCTCCATACTGAGAAGTGCCTCGAGTGTGTGCATTTGGAGGCTGAGACTTCTGGCAATGAGTAGCATTTAGCTCACTTTGTGGTTATTTGTTTTGGTAATTGGGTTTGGTTTGTCCTGAGTGACCGGTGTCCACACCGGAAGTCAATGCCTCATTGGTCCGATCCGACCATAAGCTAATTACCCTACATATCCACATTCTGCTCCCCCCCCCCACCCCCCCCCCCCATTAAGGAAACCATATTAAAACATTTCTCCAAAGCCAACTTCATGCTTCTTAAGACAGAAGTGATGAACTTCATGACACCCATGCAGATGGACAATACAGTTATGACTACTGAATCCTACACAATTGCACTTTATAAGCACTTACATGAGTGCATGGATCATGCTATCTCAAACAGAACCAAGACGCTATCCTCCAAAAAAAGGAAGCCAATCTGGTGGTCCCCTGCCATAAACAAACTGTACAACAGAAGGAAGAAACTGTTGCAAAAGAGAGTAAAATCCCATGAGTGGAGGAGCTCCCTGGTCAGCTTCAGTAAGAAGATGCGATCCCTGATAAAATCCTCCAAAGCTAGTTACGAAAACAAAATTGCCACTGATTCTAAAGACAACCACAAATCATTCTATAGCTATGTCAAGAATCTCAATGGCAACACTCAGATCTGCTCTGAGTTACAGCACAATGGCACTAAATATACAGACCCAACTGATATTGCCAACATCCTGGCACATAGGTTCAATGCTAACTTTACCCCCTCTCACCCATTAAAGAGCCCATCTCTATACCGAAAGAATGCAAAGTTCCTGTAATCACAGCTGCACAGGTAAAAACCACACTCTCCAAAACCAGGAACACAGCATCCATGGGACCAGACAACATCCCAGGCTATTTTCTACATGAACTACAGAATGAACTGGCACCATACCTAAGTACCATGTTAATCATAGCCTCACCTCAGGCTTTGTGCCTGCTGAATGGCGCACAGCGATGGTTATCCCACTACACAAGGGGGGAGCCACCACAGACCCCTGGAACTAGTGCCCCATTAGCCTGATGAGCCTGGTCTGCAAGGCCATGGAACGTATCATCATGGAACTTATAAACAAAGACATTGGTAATCTCCAAACTCTGGACCCCAACCAGTTCAGGTTTGTAAAAGGCAGATCATGTCTCCTAAACCTGATAGACTTCTTTGAAGCAGTCACCAAAGCCGTAGACAAGGATAAGGTGGTTCACACAACCTATCTAGATCTTGCCAAGGCTTTTGAGACCATCCCCCACTCTGGAATTATAGATAAACTCACTAAACTAGGTATAAATCCCTATGTCACAAGATGGGTTGCCAACTGGCTCACTGACAGAACCCACACTGTGAAAGAAGCAGACTCCAAATATGTCAAACCCAGAGCTGTTGGACATGCTCCACTTAAAGAAATCCCAATCCCTCCTTGCTATGTATAGCTGTATAATGTGTTGTGTAAATGCATACTGCTGTAGTATCACAATGGAGTTAAGTAGGGGTTTGATTCTTGTGCTTGCCAACTGTGTGGTGTGTGTTTCTCTGGAAAGAAGCAATGTTTTGGAGACTACTCACACCCCTTAAAAGCGGTATACTCATCTTTGTTAAGTCTGATGATGTCACCATCCTACAAATATACCTGGTGAAAAATGAAATTCCAGTAATGTGTATAGCATGTTGTGTAAATGTGTACTGCTGTAGTATCATAATGTAATTAAATAGTGGTTTGCTTCCTGCCCTTGCCAACTGTATGTGTGTCTCCTTGAGGAAAAGAAACCTTTTAGGAGACTACTCACACCCCTTAAAAGTGGTATACTCATCTTTGTCAAGTCTGATGATGTCACCATCCTACAAATATACCTGTAGAAAAATAAAATCCCAGTTATGTGTATAGCACATCATGTAAATGTGTACTGCTGTAGTATCATTAAGTAGGGGTTTGATTCCTGCACTTGTCAACTGGGTGAGTGTGTATGTATCTCACTGGGGAGGCCAAACCTTTTGGAGACTACTCACACCCCTTAAAAGTGGGATACTCATCTTTGTCAAGTCTGATGATGTCACCAGAGTACTGCTGTAGTATCAAAATGTAGTTAGGTAGGGGTTTGATTCCTTCACTTGCCGAGTGTGTGTGTCTCCCTAGGAAGAAGCGCCCCTTTTGGAGACTACTCACACCCCTTAAAAGTGGTATATTCATCTTTGTCAAGTCTGATGATGTCACCATCCTACAAATATACCTGTGGAAATATGAAATCCCGGTAATATGTATAGCGTGTTGTGGAAATGCATACTGCTGTAGTATCATACACTTGCCAAGTGTGTGCGTCTCCGTGGATAAAAGTAATCTTTTTAGAGACTACTCACACCCCTTAAAAGTGGTATACTCATCTTTGTCAAATCTGATGATGTCACCATCCTACAAATATACCTGTGGAAAACTAACATTCCAAAGAATGTGTATAGCGCGTTGTGTAAATGCGTACTGCTGTAGTATCGTAAAGGAGTTTGAAGCTTGCACTTGTTAATTGTGTGTATGTTTTCCATGTGTGTGACACCATTGGTCAATGTAGAGTGGGTTTTGATTTTTCTAGTGTATGACATATCACAATGACAACTGTATGTGCATTACACATGTAAGGTAGCTGTGGGGCAAAGCCATATACATACATGTGACCTAAATTATTTCATAGGTGGGTACTCTGCTTTCTCCATGAAAGCATCTGTTATCTTTGCCAGAGTGTGCTGGCACTTTCCAGACCTTAGGTCACTTCTGTATGCTCGTGACAAGCTTAGCCACTGCAGTGATCCCTGGGCTACATCTTCTGTTTCACATCCACTCATCACGGTTTCTATTGAAGAGTGTGAGTGAGGGTTTATGCTTGAGGTATATTTGAATCCTGTTCCAAAGCAAGCAAAGTCTGGCAAAGATGACTAATCATTATAGGTGTGCAACAACCTCTGTGGATCTGCATGCAAACCCTTTATTGCTTATGTGCTCCACAGAGGGATTTCCAAAACCCTTTGGTCATGTGATTATCAAAGGAGAGATGACTAAACACATAGCTCTATGTATACATTAGTACCTGCTCCACATTTTGGGGGCTACTACCTATGTGGTACTCTGGGGATACTTTGTTTTCTAAAAGTGGCTAACTATGCTTTCTTTGGCTTATAGCTTTACAGCATGAGTTTGACACCAGGTATCTGTCTCTATGATACCCTTTTGGAGTATGTGTGTGATCTGGAGAACAAAGTATAGCCCACAGTATGCATTTTCATCAAACGTGGGCAGACATATCCCTACTGTGTTTGCTTGTACCTAAAAAAGCTATATGCCAAACAGGAGTGGTCCCAGGACTGAGTGCAGGTGAATACCACTTGTTACTGGCATAGAATTGTACATGGAGGCTGCAAATGTCACTGTGTGTCCTACATATGTACGTCAGTTGTCAATCCATCATCTAACAATCGTTTACGGTCAGTCTGTTGAGGTTATGTATAATACCAGAATATGGGATGGGTATGAATTGCTGGTGAGCTATAGCTTGGCTGTGTGGACCTCCCCTCCCTCACCTATAGCCTTGTTAACTGGCTTGAAGTCTACTAGGTGTAGGAGCCATGATCTGGCCTTTAGAGAACCTAAGTGGGTATGGTGCAGTGTTTGCAGGTTCATAATGTCTCTGTTAATGAGTTCCATAATGCTGTGCTCCATAGCCTTCCAGATAACATTTGTCTGGCTTATAGGGTGAGAGTTTCCAGGGTCTGTTGTAGTTCTACCCTTAATCAATTTATGTTAACATTTGCACTGGGTGCGACGAGGGTGGACAGGATTAGGAATAAGTATATTAGAGGGTCAGCCCAAGTTTGAAGGTTAGTAGACCAAGCCAGATAGGCAGGATTAAGTTGGTTTGTACATGTGCTGAAGAGGGATGCAGAGTATATTGTGAAATAGATGCTAAGGATGAAGCCACCAGGTAACAGGAAAAGAGGAATGCCTAAGATGAGGCTTATGGCTGTGGTGAGAGAGGACATGCAGGTGGATGGTGTGACAGCGCAAGATGCAGAGGGCAGGAAGAAATGGAAACAGATGATCTACTGTGGCGACCACTAATGGGAGCATCCGAAAGGAGAAGAAGAAGACATTGTAGCTCAACCCTTGTGGACTGTGAACACCATTACCATGTGTCATTCCACAAGTATGTAACCTGTATAGAGGCTGCATCTGGACAGAGTGTTTAGGTGAGTGGTAACTTCATATGTCAGCTTGTGTATGACACAGCCAGGGACACTGTCCAGTACCATTGCCACTGTGGTTTGGACTTTGGTAAAGAGATGTTTTAACTAGAGTGTCTGTGAATCATCATGTTTAACATTCTATAGGTCTGGAAATGTGGCCCTTGTGAAATCCGCATTCAAACTGTCTGACAAGAAATTGGTAATGTCAGTCAGCTAAGTGTACTTTGTGACCATTTACATTAACTGTGACCCGATCTGAGATTTCCCCTGTAGATTATAAACAACACTAAAGAAAGCTTTAATGTTGTCTTTGGAATCCTTGCCATTTTGTATTTTGAAGCTTGCCTTGTATGTTTAATGAGGGTTTGTATTTTCCCAATGATACTGACCAGAGAGGTTATCCCTTCTTGGTATGTAACTCTTTTTTGGTACAACTTCACACCTTCTATTATATATTTAGTTTATGGCAGGGGTCCATGAGACTAATGCACTTTTACTGTATAAGTGAGAATTTCTTGTGTTTGTGATAGCATGGTCCATGCAACCCTGTAGGTGAACAGTGTGCATTACTAAAGGATTATGCAGCTGGGACAGGGTTAACCTTAGTAATGCAAACCAATGACAGATAGCAACAACAGCATCACCCACAGCATAGTGTCAACCCGTGTCATACACACACATGTGTACTCAAGTTCCAAAATGTGTGTAGTACAATGCATACTGGCCACCAATAGAAACTATGGAGTGTTAACACTGGCCAATACAGGGCATGTCACCCTGCCTATGTGTCCAATATGCATGTACATGCAGACAGTGCACCTCCACCATGTTCACAAATGAACACCTGCAAACGTGTGTTGCACACACCCAACACTTACTGTCCACTGTATAATGCATGCTGACACAACTACACACATCAGCCAAGTGGCACATGGGCAAACAAAACACAATTGGAATAAACACTGGTGAAAACAATACAACATTGCTAATTACAGCTTTAATGCATCATGCCTGCTCAGCTACACCTTCGAGGACATCATTACACTTTACTGCTGACAACATGCTACACATCCAACCATTGCTATACTTTATTAAAGTCACCCTTTGCATCAGCATCATGTTAGCCTGTTCCTGCAGCAGTGTTACAGATGACAGGAGGTGGCACAGGTTTCATCATATGCACAGGGTGTGTTGTTGGTTTGCCAGAGGCCTACACTGAGCCATACAATCGACATGTGTGTGTGAGTGTGTGTGTGTGAGGGCCATGAGTACTGTTAAAGGGCAATGTTGATGTCATGTGTGCAGGTATGTCTTTGCCCTAGGTTTCTGGTTTATGTGTGTGTGTGTTTGCATGCACACAGTTCCACCATGTGGCTGCCATATACGGGGATTTGTGAGACAGCTACAGACTGTACCTGGCAGGCTTTACAGATCACCATTTCTGGCCATGGATATGGAACCTGTGCCTGGCAGGGATGCTACAGACAGTATCAGGTGCTAATCCAGATTGGATACTATCTGAAGAGGTTGACATATGTCCACTGGATCCAGGTCCCTGATGGGACCGGCCAGAGCCACATGCATGTGGTCTGCTAGGATGGTCTATGGACACCCCCCCCCCAACATTGCCGGGGCTGGTACTGGCACTATGGGAGCGGCTGTGACTTGCTGGACATCCACGGTGACCTACAGCTGGTGATGTTGCTGGCATACATCCACGTCGACATCTCAACCACCCTGCACTGTCCTGAAACATGGACATGACATTGTGGAGGACATCCAATATTTCACCCCAACGTCTATCAATGACCTCAGTGTAGTTACGTATGGCACCTGCTAGGTCAAGGATACTGTCATTTACAGAGGTGTAATGAGCCCTCTGTGCCCTTAGCCTCTGTCTGGTGTACTGCTCCATTCATGTCTGTGCCTCCATGATAGCCTGGAACATGCATGTGGTAGAAAGAGGTGTGTCACATCTGCCAGGGGCATGATGACCAGCTGTGCTCTGATGAGAACCCCTGGGCATCTGCCTATGTGGTACTGTTCCAGACATCTGGCTATGGCTGCTATGTCCTGATACATGTGCCATAGATACCACACTGTCCTGGCCAGTACCAACCATACACTGTCCCTCAGATAAGGGCAATGGTGATGATGGATGTACAGGCAGTATGACTGTGTGCATGGATGGGGTGGAGACTTGTGCACTGTCAATTGGTGGCCCAACAACAGACCCTGACAAACCTGCCTGTGCCTCAACACATCTATCCTCATCATCACTGTCTGTCTCAGTGACATCAGGTTCCCTGCTGTACTGAACCAGCCCCACCTCGCCACCTGTGAGAGGAAAACAGGAAACACACTTTAAGACCTGAACATGACTTCAGACCACATGCGCACATGTACACATGTGCACATGTGCACATGCACACATGCACACATGCACACACACAAAACTACACTCCTCCAGAAAGCAGACACACACAACACCAGCAATCACAGAACATACACAATAACAGGTGATGGTGGGGTACAGTTTCACAAGAAAAACAGTCATATCAGACATCAGCATGCAGGACATGTGTTGCTCAACAGCATGCAGTGCAAGTGTAGTCAGTCCTTGTTACTAACAGTATACATGGCTTTGATGCATGTGTTTTGTTATTAGGTGATAGCCCTCCCCCTGGAACACAATGCAAACATGGACACAACATTGCTGTGCAGGTATTCATAACCTTGTGATGTACTGTGCACCATAACTCACAGGTGTACATACCATTGCTGGATGTGTATCTGTGTGTCAGATAGGTATCCAATGCTGATTACAGCCTCTGTGTCTTTAGAAAATAATTGTGGACACATTTTTAGTACATGCATGATGAGTATCCACACAACAACAGCAGTGGTGCATGGATAATTGATGGAATACCATTCGGCCACATACCCAATGTACGGTACTTATGGTGAGTGTAGATCATATTGTGGACATGCCAGTCTCATCCATGACATGGCATGCTAAAACACAACTGCATATTTAAACATTACACATACCCAATATGTGTCATATCACCTAGCCACCCAATAGCATCACAAGACATATGTGTGTCAGTTGTGCAAATGGTGATTGTTATGCATACTGTTTAGAGGTGCATATGTGTGCACACACGCATCATTATGGTGTGTAGCAATGACAGCTATGTGTAGTACTGTGGTTACATAATTGGATGGGGTATAGTACCATAGGCAATCATCATGAAGCCTCAGGTGGTCACTCAAGGCTACAAATGTTTCACAAACCAGCACTAATCATGCTGTGCCGGAACTGTACTACCTTGGCTAAATTCACCATTTCACAAGCAGTTGTTTTGTGAGTTTGTAAGGAGGCCAATAAGGAGCATTCCCTGACATGAATGTGTTGCAGAGTGTTTCAATGCCCCAGGATAGGCCTCTACCCCTCGGTATATTATGTGTAATGTGTGATTGAGATTTTGGATACTGGAGTGTGTCTTTACAGAGGGTTTGGGAATCCTTTATGTGTAGCATGCTAAAATGTTCTGTGTATGACATAGATGTGTATGTTATGTGCATATTGAGCATCAACTGTGCCTATCCAATGGCACTACACTCTAGCCACATTTGTTTGAGATGGTCTGGGTATTGCATGTGTTTGAGGCAGCTAATCACATTAATGAGATGTGGTTCTCTTACACCAAACATGCACAGCATGCATTATGGGTATGTGTGTTACATGTGTACATGGCCTACACCTTAACTATGACATGCACTTTTTATTTACAATAATAAATGTAGAACACACTCACCAGCATCTGTCCGCTGCCTTGATGTCACCCCAGAGGGACCTACATAGAGATGAGACAGTTTGTCAGTGGCCACAACTGTGGCATTCCTACTATGTGTTTGTAATCTTACAGTACAACAACAGTTTGCATTTACAGGGCTACAGATTATGTTCCAAATGATCAGTATTGCACAACAACAGGCTCCACATCTTTGAACAACACACTCCACATTTCACAGATGCATGATCTACCAATACAGATAACAGTAGTCTACAGATATGCCATGTTACCTGCATGCTCCATGTGTGCTTGCTGGGTGGCTCCAACCTCCATCATGGTGTATGTCTGCTGCTATTGTTGTTGGGCAGGTGCCACCAGGCTCATGAGCAGCTCCTCCACTCTGGTGAGGGGGGGTGGATATTAACACCACCCCCTGTTGCAAGCGGTTGTCTATGCACATCAGCGGCACGCTGACAGACATGTCTGAGAAGATCACTGCAGTGGTGGCGTACCTGCTCATATGTGCGGTTATGCAGGCCTACCTCATTGACCCTGCAGACATCTTGCCACATTGCAGTACGCTCCTACTAGTCCTGGCTGGTTCATGAGAACATGAGATGGTAGTGCTGAATCATATTGCTAGTAACGATATCATCTTCAGCACTACTGTAACTCGGGTTCCTGTGGTGGGCCATGATCCCTGGAAGACATAAATACAAAAATATGTCTGAGCGTCATATGGCACATTTAACATTATACAGTACAGATATCACTGAACTGCCATATATAGCAACCTATAAGCTAACCAAGAGTGAAACACTGTAACTGCCACTTATCACTGCTCACCCCACAACTGCTTGAAAGTGCCTTACTCACTCTCTATCTAATGAACCATGTTCTGCACAGCAACAAAATAAAATCTCTATATAAGACTATACAAGAGTACCTGGCACACTGTATGCAACACGATGCACCACCTAGCCACAGCAGATATACATCAAGCTGATGTGTAAAGAAATATATCATCCATCACAATCAGTGTAAGGTCCAGTAAATGTATTACTATTATACACACAACTTGTTAATGCCAAACCCGTGGCCAAAATATGTGCACAATTGGGAATATAGGTCACATACTGCTGTAGTACACTATGAATGTTGCTAGATATGCAGTTATATGTATTACCACACATATGTCAAAGGACATGTTACAGACATACCCACACACACATCAGACATAATTACAGGGCACAAAGGTATGACAACCCAGATAACCTTTCAGTGTGTACTATACAGTACTGTGTGTCAGTACTTACACAACCTTAATCTTGAGAAATGTAATCTGTGATGAATACAGGGACCACACAAAACAGTGGATGCAAGCAATGTGGACATGCACCATACTTTGCTGTATAGGCCCAGTGCTTCAATTAGTACTACAGTACACACAGGATTTGCATTCAACATCGGTACCAATCAATAATCATAGATGTAGTGCTTTAGCCTCCAATGACACACCCTAGTTAAAACCAAGGGACTTAATCACACTGTATGCAATAGCACTTGTTCTGCCTAGCAACAGAATACACAGCTTTTGCTAGGATCAAAGCAAGAACCCATAATACCATAACATAAACAGTTTTCCACTAAGCTATTCCACAGATACATATTGTTGACGTATTCACAAACATATTGACCATCACAGTCAGTCAACAGTACAGAGAATCTATTACAACAAGTAGATGTAGGTGTGTATGAGTATATATATATATATATATATATATATATATATATATATATATATATATATATATATATACATACATATACCCATCTATTTGTCTACATATACATATATATGTAGGCACATATACATTTCAACTTTCATAGTGAGAATATCAATTATACAAAGGATATAAGGTGTACAGTAATTAATAAAATTGCATAGTCTTGGGATAAATGCATTGAAGGTGTTCACAGCCCAGGTAGCTTTAGTAGGCCTTACTGACTTCAACATTGCAAACTGAACAAACCACCCACAGTGTTTAACTACCACATGTCATATACCAGCACTGTATGCTGTCTTGTTTGTCACACACTAAAACCTACATACAAATATGCGCATACTAACCTTCACCAACATATATCCCCCCTTCGCAAACAGTTGCAATATGTCCCCTGCTCTATGCACATATACAGATGTGAATATATATGACACATATATATTTCTCCGTATGTGTGTGGCATACACACACATGGTGCACACTGTTGTAGGTCCCTGGACCTCACAGCTGAACTGTTGGGCCTTGCTGCAACATAAACAGGAGTCACATATGAACACAGACTAACATTGGGGGGTATATATGGCAACAAATGCTAGATAAGCATACTAGACTGCTACAGCAGTTGCCAATGCTAAGCTACACTTTAATATGACTATCATGCATGTGTTGTTCTGTCACACCCATGTTTATATAATGTCAGCGCTAATCCCCCCAACAGCCATTGGCCACACTACTGTACAGAACACAGATAACATGGATCAGATCTTTGACATTTAATGCTGAGCTATACATTTCACAGGTATGTCCCACTGCCTACAGGTACACACAATATTGTCCATAGCAGTAGTTAAGCAGAACATCTGTGCATAAAGAAGTACTGCTGCCACATATGAATGTTTCACATTATGTAGACTATTCTTCAATAACATCTACTACATGCCAGTAAATACATATGTGTCACATACCTTTCCTTTGTATGATTTGGTAATATTTCTTTTTCTTTTTCCTTTTCTCTGTCTCTCTCTCTCTCTTTGTCTCTCTCTGTCAGTCTCTGCAATAGAGTGATTGAGTTTGTTGGCAGAGATTGCAGCCTGCTTTTGTAGGAATTTGCACATGAGCATGTGATGGCCTCTGAACCAATTAGTGGCCACCATTTGCTAATTGCATGCAGCCTGCTATGTAGTAATTGCAGTAATCACTGTCATAGCAACCCAGTACTATAAATTGCTGACTCATGTAGGCATGACCCTTTCAGCTTTCCAAGATGGAGATCATCCTTGTTTGGTGTGGACATCATTGTTTAAAACAGAAGGTTGGTATAGTTTTTATATCAGAAGCCAGGGGATGTAGCCAGAGATTTACATTTTGTACTCAGACCTAATGTTGCTGCTTCCAGTACCCACTTGTCAGTGTAGAAATGTACTCACCCCTCAAAATGCTACCCCAAGATACATGAAAAGATGTACTTTCTTTTCATCTGTTACAATTAACTGCCATACTTAGCTAGTTATAGAGATGTATTCCTTTGGCATAAGAATTGTTTGTGAACTGCTATACTGTGAATATTAATTTACTCAGTTCTAAACAGTTTGTGCTTTTTTAGTGTTGACATTAGCACAAGCTGCTCAGAAAAACTGGACACATTTCAGTACAGTGAGTATGCTTACCTACATCCTTGGTAGACCCTGCACACACAGGTATATTCTACATTTGGGTAGGGTTGCAGAAGTACAGAGAGCGTACGTAGTATTGTGTGGATTTTATCTTGCTGGACTTACAGGGTTGCTGTGTACATGTTAGTTTATCAAGGCAAGTAGTCTGTCTGCATAACTCCCAACTGTGGACCTATCCACATGATAGCCATAGAATAGCCTGTTATTTTTTGTCTGTGCACCACACAGGTATTTTCAGCAATAGAGCAATGGCATTCTTACAGTTGGTTGCTACCAGTACCATGGCTACATCCATTTGTATTTCAGTGTTGTATTCCTACATGACAGTATGTTTCTGAAACTCCTTCCAAAGCTATTTGCACAGTGTGTAATAGCAGAAAGGCTAATATGCCTCTGTGTTTCTGCTCCTGCCAGACCTCTCAACCAATCAGGTGCATATTTGAACAGACTCAGGGAAAAGTCAAGAAAAAGTCAGGGACAATCAGGGACACCTTTAAAATATTAGTGCAATTAAGTTGAAACATTGAGAGAATCAGTGCATATGAATTAATACACCTTTTCTGAAGTAAAAGAAGTGTCTAACTCTTAATTATTGTCATTATTCATTAAGTGTAATTCACCACATTTCTGGCCAAGGTCAGTAGTTGTAGGAGGGATTTAGAGGGACAGAGCTAACATTTGTGTCAAAATCAGGGACATCCCTGAAAATTATGGTCAGTTGGGAGGTATGGCCTCTGCCCTAAACAGATATGCCAGTGTTTGTCCTGCTGTTATACTGTGTGAGGTTGTAAAGTGATGGTGTAACATTATTTCCTGCTAGAATGGCTGCTTCTCTTACCACAGTCATGTAATGTAATCCCACAATAACTCTTGGTCAACATCCACAGAACAAGTTGTGTGGTATGGTATTCCTAATTTTCCTTTACATTCACTCATTCCGATGCATGATATAATTATTTAAGCACCAACTTGATGTATATCTACTGTGGCTTAGTGGTACTTCATGTTGTGTAGTGTGTGCAAGGTCTGGGGTTGGAGACTTCCAGAGGTGTTTTATTTTGCTCCTGAGCAGAACAAGGGCCCTCACATATAGAGTGACTAAGGCACTTTTAAGCAGTTGTAAGTAGGTTTGCGCAATGCTGCACATTGCTTAACCAAGTGCAAACCCGCTCAAACCCGCTCACTACTGCTTAATAGTGCTTACTCCCACTCACCCCCGCGCTAATTTCTTTGACAGAAAAGAATAATGGGGATATAGGAAAGTGGTGAAAAAGGGGCACAAAGAGGGAAAGACAGTATGGAAAATAGCTTGGGATGTGCAGGACGGGTGTAGGGAAGGTCCATAGCTGCCCATTTCTTCAACAACAACAGCTGTGCGTATGCAATAAATTTGGAGGTAGATATGAACCCTTCAACCCCTGAGAGAGGGGTGAGGACAACAAAGTATGTTGTAATGCCAATTAAATAACATTTTATGTGCCCAGTGGACATGTGTGCAAAATGGGCAGCTATGTATGGGGCATACTTTTATTTTTGGGGAACACATTGCCCTTTTTTTTAGGTGAGAGTGGAATGTGGGGTAGGGGAAGTAGGTATATTTGGGGAGGTAGGTTGGGGAGGTAAACAGACAAGACGAACAAGACACATACAGGGGCGGTATATGACACATGTGGTGTGTGAACACTTTTGACGGGGAGGGATTTTGGAAATCACAAGCCCATGAGCCCCCAGATGGAAACAGTGGGACTGAGGTCCCCACCCATGGGTAGTCACCACTGCACCTTCATGGCTCAGAGGGTGGCTGTGCTGGGGGCTGTGTAGGAGGGGCAGGCTGACCCGGGAGTTGCACCACGCGGGCCTCAAGCTGGCATAGAGGTTCTGCAACAGAACGTTCAATCTCTCTATGCACCACAGCCCGGACCGTTCGAAGGGTGATAGGTGCCCCTCCGCCCACACTTACACGGGGGGGCCAAGTGCCACCCCCTACAGCGCTTCCACCTGAAGGTGGCACAGGGCCAATGGAGGAGGAGGTCCCAGGCTGGGCACCAGATCTGCTGGTGTCAGGTGCCATGGCCAGCTGAGGTGGGACAGGTGGGTCCACTGGAACCGGCCTTCCCATACGAACTATGTTTTGGAGAGTTTAATAAAGATATAGGTTAGTAACAGTCAGCAGCATTCCCAATTAGTTATAACAGCATGCAGAAGTATTCCCATTAAACCAACACACCAGATTTTGAACAGTTAAAAAGCAAGCATAACACATGCATATATAGAACATTAGTGGACATTACAACAGCATGCAGGTTGAATTGATGGCAACAGGCCACCAATATTGTGGTATTTTAACAGGGCACATGCATAGAAATAAATGCAAATATTTATAAACCAATATGACATATGTCCCAACAAATGTTTTGAGATTAGACATACCGATTGAGGTGTGGAATTGCATTTTTTATGCACATACAGTAGGGTGGGAAAAGATAGCTCAATTAACAACTTATATATCCTTCTAGTTTTCACTACATTCATATTAACTGCAGTTATATGTCCCTTACATGTATTATTACACTACCCAATGTCCTTATATTGTGCAATTGGATTTTGCTAGATCATTATATACGAGCTGTATCTTACATACAAACTATCCAAGATGCAGATGTTACTGCTACATATTTTGAGAGTTGCTCACACACACTACTGCTAAGATGGCACACTGACAGCTCTACTTTCATATAATTATCTAGATATGTTCAGGTGAAAGTATCAGTTATATGTTAACAGCTCCCTACATTTCTGGCAGCACACTGACATTTCTGGGGAACACAATACCAAGCTACTCATGTGCCAGATTAACCTGTACATGCTGGGCATGAACCAACAGTTGAGGGCTGTACATATGCATACAAGCTACTGGCACTCCCTTCATCCACGTTATATGGGCCTACCCAAGTGTGGGTTGACACTGCTTAATACAACACTACTATTTATAGAATGCAACAGTACAACAACATATCAAAGAAAATGACACAAATGCACTCCATGGATCATGCATTTATTAAAGGATTATTACACTTTTATTAATTGGGTTAAAAGTCTTTTTGAAGGCTCTCTCATTTATTTTATATAACAGTACATGCAGAATAATTAGTAACCTGCCTCATGACGCAGCCTTTGCAGCCTATCTTCATGGGCTTGCTGGTTCATAGCCCGAACACCTGCAGCTGTGAAGTAAATGCAGTGATATTGAGACATACCTATCCATAGTATAGACAAGCATAGCAATTCTTAACTACTTAATACATTGGCTACTTACTCAGTACTGGGGCATTAGGCATCGTACGGGATTCCTGGATCCACTGGTCCAGTTGATCCTTCCTACATCACTTCAGGTCAGAATAATGGTGCCTGACCTGCTCACCAGTCCAAGAAACACCAGTGGCACTGGTGAGATCACGGGCAATACTGTTCCAGGCCTCCATTTTATATTGGGTACCCTGGTACTGGCCCTGCAGGAGTCTTTCCTCATGATTGTGGACAAGGAGCCAAACCATTACTTTGGACTCCTGGATGCCCCAGTGTTGCACTATAAATCGAGTGCCTTCACCAACACCAGCCATGCTGACTACAGAAGGAAGCTACAACCAGTTATAGCAAGTATTCTCACCTGTGGAGCTTAAATATGCCTCATTTCCCGCACTTATTTGTGATTGGCCAGTTTTGGAAAAACTCAGCTGTAGGCAAGCCTGCTTAGCTGATATTGGCAATGTTTAAAATTCCTTTGATAGATATGTGTCTGTTGAAATTGCAAGTTTGAGAAATGCTGTCATGGCTCACTGGTTAAGTGCTGTGACTACAGTGCACACTATCCTGAGTTTGAGCCCTGTCACTGCTTTTTATTTTCCTTCTGGCCAGACCTGACTGGATAAGGTACAGTAAAGGAGGTGTGAGTGTGTTTAACTGACTTTTTTCAACTTTGCCCGACTTTGCTCAACGTTCTTCGATGTTGCTCGACGTTGCTCGACATTGCCCGAAGTTGCCCGATGTTGCACATGTTAGCGTGGTGCGCAGCTACGCGCAAATATGTTGTGGTTGTGCTGGTTAGCGCTGTGTGCAGCTATGCGTAATTGTATCTAAATATGCTCAATAATGGTAAAATGTGCTTAGCAGTGCTTTATATTGCTTAAAATAGGGTACTCATGCCTCAGAATGCAAAACTATTTCACCTTCATATCTATATATATATATATATATATATATATATATATATATATATATATATATATATATATATAAAATTCATTCATTACTACATTTAACATTTCAGTGCTTTTTACAAAACTTATATATAAAAAAATGTCAGGAAATATTTTTGTATACAGATTTCCCACAGAAAATGGAACTTGCAGTAGTGGGACTTGAACCAGGAATGCCTCCTCTTTGTGCGAAGGCTCTAACCATTATGCTTTTGCTATTTTGCTTAATTTGCATATATTTTTCTTATTATTCTCTTCTGGTGTCTAAGCTGCTAACTGTAGCTAAGCATTGGGCAAACCCACGCAAACTCGCACAAATACGGGCAGCTATATCGGAAGAAAAAAAATATATAATTCTTTTTATTTTTAATTTTGTCAGTTGTTTAACTTATGGGGTAGTGTAGTGTTACACTGTACACATCTGAGCGGACTCGCTCATGTAACTCGAAACTGCTGCATTTCTTCATTGCAGGGGCATGGATTTTTGGACTGCTCGGCAGTCCGACACGGCCCCTACACTCGTCCACGCTCTGTGTAAGCTTTAGAGTTGAGGCAGCGTGCCTCATTAATATGCATGTCACCCTGCCATTATACTCTTACACTGGCGCTTCTGTGTAAGACTAATCTAGTCTTACATGGAAGATTAGTAAATCCGGGGGGTAATCTTTCTTTTATACCAGTATATGCTTATGCTGTTATTATTCCTACAACCTTTCCTCTGATCCTACAGTCCTCTACCGCCATTCTTCCTGACTTAACTCCTGTAACATGCAATACCTGTATTTTTCCACAATTTATCACAACAGTCCTCCCAAAGCATTCATCCTTCTTGATATCCCATATGATCTATCTTCCCTTTAGCCTTTGGCACTATGTTCTCCAACTTCCATACAAAAATTGAATGTCTAATAATCATGATGCCTACAGATACCTTCTTACAGCATTCAAAAAATATAACGTCTTAACTCAGATTTTATATTGCTAACATTAACATAAAAATAGCCTTTTCCTTATATTACCTCCCTCATCTGTCTATTTTTTTTTATAAATAACCCTGTTTCCAACTTACCTTTTGACAATTTATTCACTTTCATAAGTATTGTTTCTTTCTCCTTCACCACCTTCCTTTGGCACAATATCATAAAGTTTTGACAATAAGACATTTTCATTTTCATTCCCCTCTTTCTCACCCCCTTCCTTACCAGAATAAATTTGTCTGTTCTTTGTGGAGCTTTTCTCCCCAGGCCTCTACTGAAAAATGGACATATATCCAGCTAGACTAGCCCGGTCAACAAATGTTAAATAAAAATAAATAAATAAATATTTCCCCAATTTCAAGCATGAGCTCACTTTTAGTAGCATTTTATTTTTCACTTTCCTCAGTTTGCAAGGTATTATTTTTTGTTCTCCATCTGTCTCTCTACAACCCAGGCAATGGTGGTCTTCCTTTAAACATTTCGTACGTATCATTATACAGTTTTAAACTGTGTGCTCCCTCTCTCCACACAAATAATGTGTCCCATCACATCCTCTTATGAGTCTTTTCGACAATAATAGCACATCTTTGGTCAGCCAGCATACTTCACTGTCTGTTTTGTTTCCATTCACTGCAACAACACAAGGGACATGTTGCACCTTATCGTCTTTTGCTTAGAAAATTATTTCCACTTCCGATTCCTAGTCCAGTGTCTCATCTAACTTTTTGTTGCTGCACACAATCTGAAATATCATCAGTCCTAAGACAGTCAGAAATTTCTGAGATACTCATTCTTAAAACAATATACTCATTCTAACCTCCACCTCAGAAGACACAGGGAATTCCATTTCAGCAGTGTCTTTGTACTGCATGTTTGATTCATCTTCACCACTCTCCTTCACCAGCATGCTGCAAACACTCTCCATGCGGGGACATTTCTTTGATGACCCTGTCAAAAAGAGCAGAGGAGTTCCCTTGGCACCTTAGCCAATGTTTCCCTAATTAGTATGAATACTGCTTCAGGTTTCCCTAAACGTAGGTCACTTTCTACTGGGACTAACCTGGGCAGCAATGCATGCATATACATATATAATGAATAAAATATAATAAAAAAAAACTTTTCTTTTCATCACTTCTTAGACTGAATAATAGTACATATCAATGTAATGTTTACTATACTTAACTTTCACAAGTCCATAAACAGAACAATGAAGTGTGATAAGTTTCCAACACAAAGTGTATTAGGGCTGTAGAACTGTATACCTATGTAAGTATTGCTGGATGAAACTCTGCAGCAATTTAAGAACCACCCAGATGCATGGGATGACACTATGATATTCATTAGCTGGGAGGAGGAGTCTGCATTCCTAGTTAGCTAATGAAGCTGAATACATGTTACATGAATGTGTAACTGTGAATCTGTGACATGTCATCTTTCAGTTACCAGTCTTCTCAGATTCATTAAAAGTTATAGGAACTGTGCCACAAGTAATGGGATACATCTCTTGAGCTGGACTACTCTCTGGGGTACGTGGCAGGAGAAACAGAGTTAGTTTGTATATCCTGCAGTGAGAACCCATCTCCCTCTGCCTGCAACTGTCATACAGCACATCTTTTCTTTCATTTGTTTGCTAGCCAGGTAGGTAAACTGGAAATTCACAGACCTTCTTCAGATGCACCCTGGCCACAAGGGCAAGTATAAATATAACAGCATTGGCTGTTTTGCAGTAGCAGTGAATCAGCATGTTTTTATGGAGAAAGTCAGAACACACCCAAGAAAGTGCAGACAGACTCAGGGAAAACAGGCAGACTCTGCAGAGTCAGTGCTCAACACTCAGGAATGCATGTTGTGAGATACAAATTAACCACTAAGCTTTAGTTCGGTGTTAAATCTCAGACATGGTTTCTTACTGTTAGCTCTGTCTCTGCACCATATATATTTTTCATGTAAAGTCATACAGAATCGTCTTACTTACAGAAATGACTGGGGGAATTATTTATGGTACTCTTCCTTCCTCCTACAGACAGTGCTGGGACTTTGTGGCATCTACCTCACAGCTCCAAAACCTGGGGTTCCAGTCACTGCATGCATGGAGTCTGCATATTCTCCCTACACCTCTATGGCTTTGTTCCAGCTTCTTGATAAACTTGCTGACTGAGAGACTGCACTAAACTGTTGATATATCTGTAGATATATGTATATATAGAACAGCTGGGCAAATTACGCTAGTCAAGTTGCTAAAAGTTCACTCTAATGTTATTCAGTGTGATTTTTTTCATTACATTTGTATAACTGTGTAGCTAGCTCTGGGATGGGGGCATATAGGGATAGCTGTGCAAGTATTGCTTTTTTAAGATGTACTTTTTGGGGATTGGGTTCTCAGGTGAATAATAACTGCAAATGTATATGTACTTTTTACATCAGCAATCACTAGAGTTCGATTTTTTTTTTTTAATAATTGATTGACAATGAAATTCTACAGTGTCTTATGCTTTGTTGAATTTCAGCGACAATTAATAGCATTATACTCATAAATATATGTGTATGCATATATATATATATATATATATATATATATATATATATATATATATATGTTTATTTATTTATATATGTATTTATTTATTTTATATTTGTTGACCGGGGTTTGTCCGACTGGGCTGCAATTGCTCGTTTTCAGCAGAGGCCTGAGGAGAAAAGTTCCAACAGAAAAATAGAAATTTTACATACTGAATACATATAGAAAGACATTCATCAGTACCACAGATTACTGCATGACAGTGCCACACATTTCATTCATCAGTACCACACATTATTGCATTACAGTGTCATACATTAAACTGTGGCAAGTGAAATACATAGAAATACATTCATCAGAGGGATACATTCATAATTACATATTATATACATAATAGTGCAGTAGATACATAGCTGAAATATTTTATTATGTTTGTACAGTGATGTAGCAAGAGGAGAAGATAAAGTAGTTCATAGTTTCATAGGTTCATAGGTATGTACTAGGCTATCTGCCCGAGAGCATTTATAAGCCTAGCCAGAGTATGTCAGCTTTCGCCGCCCCATTGATTAATTAACTAAGCCTCTGTCAAGAAGAGACAATGAAGTGATCCCAGGCGTGAATTTTCTGTTACCCATCCACTCATCAAAGCTTCTTTCAAAGAGTGTTAGTGAGGGGCTCTGCCTAATGTAGTTAGGAATTTTGTTCCAAAGCATGGGGAGTCTCTCTGACAGGAATCTATCCCTCCAGCATGTTCTATTTATTGTTGTGGCGAGGTTTAGCTCACTAGAGCGAGTGGCTTGCAGTGACTTGGATTTCTTTAGGTGGAGCATGTCCATCAATTCTGAGTTGGACATGGCTTTGTAAGTCAGGCAGAGATCACCTCTGAATAAGCGATATGCCACTGAGTACAACCGGAGTTTTTACAGTCAGGCTGCATAGGACATATGTTTGAGGCCAGTAATCCTCTTGGTGAGGTACTTTTGTGGTCTTTCCAATTGTTGGAAGTGTCTTGTGAGGTACATCCCAAATGGGGCATTGTACTCTATGATGGGTCTGATGAGTGACGAGTAGAGGGGCACTATAACCTCTTTATTTCTAGATGTGAACCCTTTAGTAATTAGATGGGCTACATAGAAGGATTTCCTAACTACTTTGGCAATATGATTGTCAAAGGAGAGATTAATATCTACCTGGGTCCCTAGATCTCTTATTACCTCTTCTGTATTAAGGGGGCTGCCACCTATGTGGTAATTCATAGGGGTTTTGTTTTTCCAAAACGGGATGGTTATGCATTTTTTGGCATTTAGTTTGAGACCATGACTTTGACACCAGGTGTCCATCTCAGTAAGGCCCTTTTGGAAAATGTCCATGTCAGCCGGAGAGTCAATTATGGCTCCCAGTTTGCAGTCATCGGCGGACTTGGTTAGCCATAGTCCTCCTGTGTTTGCCTGTACTACTGAGAAGTATATGCCGAACAGTAGGGGTCCCAGGACCGAGCCTTGTGGGGCACCACTTGTGACTGGTTTAGAGTCGGACCTGGAGCCCACTATTCTTACCGTGTGAGTTTTGTCTGTAAGCCAGTTGGCAACCCATCTCATGACGTAGGGGTTTACGTTCAGGCTGGTGAGTTTTTCTGTAATACCCGAATGGGGAATGGTGTCAAAAGCCTTGGCGAGGTCAAGGTAGGCTGAGTGAACCACCTTCCCCTCATCTGTGGCCTTGGTGACTGTCTTGAAGAAGTCAACCAGGTTAATAGGCTATTTCTGCCTTTAACAAAGCTGAACTGGGTTGGGTCAAGTGTTTGGAGGTTCCCAATGTCTTTGTTAATGAGTTCTATGATGATGCACTCCATAGCCTTGCAGACTAGGCTAGTCAGGCTTATGGGGCGATAGTTACCAGGGTCAATTTTGGCCCCTCCTTTGTGGAGTGGAATAACCATTGCTGTGCGCCATTCTATGGGCATGTAGCCTGTGGAGAGGCTGAGGTTGAACAGTGTGTTTAGGTGGGGGGTTAGTTTGTTCTGTAGTTCATGCAAGATACAGCCTGGGACACCATCTGGCCCCATTGACGCTGTGCTTTTGGCTTTTGAAAGGGCTGTTTTCACCTGTACGTCTGTGATTTCTGGGACACTACACTTTTTCGGTATTGTTGTGGGCCCTTTTGGGGGTGAGAGGGGGTGAAGTTTGCACTGACTCTATTTGCCAGGATGTTGGCAATATCAGTAGGTTCAGTATATTTTGTGCTATTTTGCACTAGCTCAGAGCATATCTGCAAGTTGCCACTTAGATTCTCGACATAGCTAAAGAAGGCTTTTTGGTTATCTTTCGAAGTTTGTTTATTGAAGGGAAGGAAGAGAGAAGGAAAATAGAAGGTTATAGGGGAGTGTTTACGGGGGATAATTACATTGGCAGGTCCATTTTTCATGAAAGTATTTTTTTGTAGCTTTTTTTAATTGATTTGGATGTTCAAGGGATCTTATATCTAGTGGTAGGCTATTCCAGGCCTTGGAAGGGTTAAAGCTATAGACTAAGTGACCCATTTTGGTCCTTGGTTTGTAGATTTTTAGTAGGCCTTGTTCAGAACTGCGGAGTAATCTAGTGGTTAGGTAACGAGAGATTAGAGATGAGATAGTTGGACAGAAAGAGGGTTTGTGGAGAATGGAGTGAATAATCTGAAACTGATTATACTGAAGCAGGTTAGGTAATTTGAGCCAATTTCATTCTTTTAGTGAAAGACAGTGATGAGATTTGTAAGAATTTTGGGCAGCAAATCTGTCAATCCTGTTATAAGTTGTTTCTAACTTGTTTAGTAGTCCAGTGTTGAGGCTGGTGAGACTTTGGGAGCTATAGAGTAAAGTGGGTAAGAGGTAGGAATTTGAAAGGGTTAGTTTTGCTGTTTTGGTAAGATATTTTTTGTTTCTATAGAGGAGACCTAGCTTGAGATGTGTTTTTCGGATACAATTATTGACGTGTAAATCAAAGGTTAGTCTATCATCAATAGTAACACCTAAGAGTTTTGTACTGGTGTCCACCTGTATTTGAGTATTATTTTGTGACAATATGGAGAAGGAAGACTTTATGTAGTTAAGGTTTTTAGGGAGAAAGAGTAGTAATTTGGTTTTCTTTGGATTGCAGATAAGTTGATTTTCAGATAGCCAGTTTTTTACAGAGTTAAAAGAGGACTGTGTGTGTGATTTTAGTTGAGTTGGTGATTCAGCAATAGTGATAAGTGTAGAATCATCTGCGTATTGTATCAGTGAGGATCCAGGACAGAAAGAGTAGAGAAGGTTGGTAAAGATGTTAGAAAGAAGTGACCCAAGGATGGAGCCTTGTGGAACACCCATTTTAACAGGAAGAAGAGGGGAGAAAGCTGAGAGCCATTTGACTGATTGGAGTCTATCAGAGATAGCTGTTAAACCAAGATATGGTGGATGGAAGGAAGTGTAAGTTTGCTAGTTTAAGGAGAAGAAGTTTATGCGAGACTGTATCAAAGGCTTTAGAGAGGTCAATGAGATGGGAAATAAGTTTGTTACTGTCTCTAGCTAGTGATACAGAGTTTAGGAAAGACAGGAGAGCTGTTGTAGTGCTGTGCATAGGATGAAAGTCATGATGGGTAGGTGTGAGTAGATTTTCTTGCAGAAGGTAGTATAAGACTTGATTGTGTATACATTTTTCCAGAATTTTGGAGAGTGGTGTGAGTATGGCTATGGGTCTAAAATTAGTTATATCTATGGAGTTTCCTCCTTTGTGTATTAGAAGGGTGTAAAATTGCTTCCACATGGAAGGGACTGTGGATTCCGTGATAGAGTGGTTTATTAGAATAGAAACTGGGAAAGCAAGAACATCAGCAGCAGCCTGAAGGAATGCTGTATATATATATATATATATATATATATATATATATATATATATATATATATATATATATAAATATATATACAGATCCTTGTGTTGAGGCTCAATATTTTTACAGCCTTAGGGGAGTAAGACGTTTCTCTGCCATAAGGTTTATGCATGTGGTATATAAATATATATATATATATATATATATATATAATATGTATGCATGTATATTGTATTTAACCCTTGTCGTTTTGAACCTGATCATGGGAAAAAGGGTTCAAGATGGACACATTCACTTACCTGGTAAATAAATAAATAAATAAATACAGTTTTAAAAAAATCTTTGTTTTGGTCTCCCATTCACTTCCATATGCTTTAAGATATGCTGGCGTTCTCCTTAATAGACCAAGCTCCAGATTCTGCCCACTAATGAATCCAAACCGGGGTGAATCATATGTATTGTTAACTTGTTCCTAGACTTCATTGATAGCATTATGGCAGCCTATGGAATAATGCAGTTTAGTTTTGAGATAGGCCTTTTTTTACTCATGTTGTATATCTGTCTACTTTCTTATTATTCAAATGCGTGTAACATATATGAAAAAACAAAAAACAAAAAATGAGGCACTGCACCACTAAGTGAGACAGCACAGTAGCCCATTCTTTACAACATTCCAAGATTTGGGTGTCCAGATTATGGTTTTGCAACATTATGTGAAGTATTAATAGTATTAACATTTTGTTCAGCAAATGTCTTTTGAGGAATAACATTGACATCAGAAGACAGTATAATCAGTGCTCACTTATTATATACAAACAGTTGCTATGGGGGAACACACAAGTATTTTAACAGACACTGCCTCTTTTTTATTGTTGCATCATTCAAGCACCCCTGTATGTTTTCAGGGAACTTGGGAGCTCTGAATGACAAATAAATGGGAGGTTTGATGAAGTCTCTGCAAATGAAGATGCTTAACTGAGTTAAATTTTGGATAATAAAGGGAAGAACTGTATTGCTGCATCTATTTTTTCCTTTGGTTTTGCTTTTATTTTTAAAACACTGTCCAGATAGAATCATTTTACTAGTAGACAAAATAGGGTGTTGATATCCACCTGTATATTCATATTCATCTCATTTCAATGTATGATGTAAAGTAACTACTTTTAGAAAATCCCCCAAAATGGGCATCAAAATTACCCCCTATGCAAGCAAACATAAG
This sequence comes from Protopterus annectens, assembly GCF_019279795.1. NCBI lineage: Eukaryota > Metazoa > Chordata > Ceratodontiformes > Protopteridae > Protopterus > Protopterus annectens. The sequence goes on along the minus strand of NC_056725.1, from coordinate 1,546,220,295 downwards.
CATGCATGGTGTCCTCCATACTGAATGCAGCAATTAGTTTTTACTTTATATCTTCATTGCCCTAGTGGTCATGCCTCTCAAGTGTTCCCCATTACGAGGAATGTTCCTCATTGTGGGAATGGTCTTATAAAATCCATGTTCCGCATTGCTCCACATTGAAAGGGTCTGTCATACATTCAGTGTTAAGATTTTTTTTTCACTGATATCCATGTAAATAATACTGAATCATAATTCATCAAAAGAACTTTGCAGAATTATAAAGTAACACATTTAAGCATCCTGTGAGCTTCCTCGCTGAATTTGTTAGTGTGTAGTTAATATGTGTTTCACATGTTGCCTATTTGTTGCACATTACGAGATGTTTCACATTCTGGAGATGGCAGGTTCAAAGCTGTGCTAGGTGTCTCCAACTACAGTGGGATAGTCTTCAGCATATTAAAACGGGAAGCTTGCAGAGTGGACTCTAGAGTCACAAAATGAATCAGCAATATTATAGAATGTAAAAAGTATAAGTCCAAAAATAAAACAGCTAGAAATTTAATTCACTACTTCCATCAAATTGTATGCATCCTGCATTAAGCCATTTTATTTTCTGTAGGGATCTTCCTGTTCAGATTCTTTTTAATAAAAGTGTGCAGAACTTGTTTAGCATCACAAAGTTAATCAGTGATTTAACATAATACGTTGGATATAGTTCATGGAATGGCATTCTGAGCAATCTTCCTAAAGAGGTTAGGGTTCTTACAAGTCATTATCAAAAACAAACAAAAAAGCTTAAAAGTCTAAATTCTGGATGACACTGACTGTTGTTTCCCCTTTATTACTTTTCCAGACTGCGGATTCCAAAGTGCCAGCAACAGAATTATAGGTGGGACTGATTCTTTGGAGGGAGAATGGCCGTGGCAAGCCAGCCTTCAGGTGCAGGGATATCACCACTGTGGAGGTGCCCTTATTTCTGATAAATGGGTGGTCACTGCAGCCCACTGCTTTCAAGATGACAGGTAATGAGTGGAAAGAGAAAAGTGTATATCTTAAAGTTAACAGTGCTGTTTGAATCGCTGAGAATAACAGAAGAATGATGAACCTTGTTATTTTTCTTACTATTGCTATTTTTTTAGTCAATTAGAACAACTAGGACTATAAAAATGAAGAAAGCCAAAGGTACAAACTCATCTGTATTAGACATTGTTTTGTTTTTTTTTTGTGGAAAAAGTATAATATAAAATTAAGTAAATAATTTCTTTGCAGCAACCAACAGCAGAGCACAGACTTGTAGACAAACCAAATAAAGCAGGAAACAGGAATGCAGGATAAAATTTATTCCGGTACCTCGGCTCCAACAGCCTTCAAAGGAATAAAATACAAACTTCCAGATGCAATATATATACAAGTGCTATCAATTAAACATAATTGAACATAATTGAAATTAAGACAACATTCCAATTTAAAGAGACATACACAAATCCTGATATTTCTGTCAACTAAATGACAATAACTACCTATCAAAATGGCTTTTTAAATATTAAATATTTAAATTAACCTCTAGATTTAACCCCCGAGGTTTTAGTGTTCCATATTTTAAGATAAATCTACTTTCTAAATTCAACAGACTTTTTAAATAATTGCCTCCAAAAGAAGCATTAGGTTTTGCCAATGCACTAAAAAATAATGAATCTACAGACCCTTTGTGTATATTTTGAAAATGTTCATATATTGGACTGTTAGTTCTAGCATTACGTACATCTCCAATATGCACTTGTGTGTGTGTGTGTGTGTGTGTGTGTGTGCATGCGTGCGAGTATGTGTCCATGTGTCTGTCTGTATGGTAAGGAAGAAAATCTCGGGCTAGCCACCCGGTGTTGTGAATATTGGCTCTAGATGACTGTAACTGTTGATGTGACACCTCCAACCCCATCTAAAAAAATGGGAAAAAGATGGTTATGGGTAAATGGACTGTGACTATCGTGCAGCAGAAGAGGTTTATTTGACACCTAAAGTACTATCTTTTGGATGAGATGTAAAACTAAGCTCCCACCATTCTGAATTTTTAAAAGTTCAGGATAAAGTGAACGATTCTGCAGAATTTACCAAAAGGAGTAGAGAATTGTTAAGCCATTCCATCTCATACTCAGAGTCAAAAATGTATATATATATATATATATATATATATATATATATATATATATATATATATATATATATATATATATCACACATTATCAAAAGAAAAAAAAAGGTTTTCTCATTTCACATTTGCATTTTCATAAAATGATATTCTGTGTACTGTGTAATTAAAAACACTGCAAACATTTTGCTTTCCACAAAACATAAACAAAGGTACCATTTGTTCTGTCTTAACCTTTATAACTCTATGAACTTTGTAAAAAGTTACTTTCTCGTCCATATGACAGAACCCAGAAATTTCTAGCTTCTTTCTAATAATTCCAAAAAAGACTCAGTATGCTTTTACATTTAGACCACAAAACACAGTAACAACCAATAAAGTAGTAAAGCAGTCCTGCCCTAGGTTTGGTAACAAACAATTTTAATCAATGATAAAAACGTTCAACTGGTAAGCGCTTTCGTCTTGAGACACAATATTTCATCAGATATCAAATAAATGAATCATACCACTTATATACTATTCAATGAAAATAATTAACAAATTAAATAATAATTAATTAATTAATTAATGTGGTTTAAAAGCATACACACACTGTTTAAAAAAATATATATGTATATATCTGATCCATGTTAACATACCTCCCCTTATACCTGGGAGGCTTTTGCCTTTAAAACAGGTTTAACTGTGATATAGTCATTTAAACCAGGAAACACATTAGATTTTAACATTAGCTGCCATTTCAATTCTTTGTTTAATAACAACTGCTGGGGTTCTTTTTAATCACCTCCAGAATCCCAAATTTAAAATTAGAAAAGTTTACACAAATTAATGAATGTTTAAATAATGCACTCATTTCTTTTTTCATTTTAATGTCATGGAGGTGTTCATACATTCTGTCTTTTAAAGCCCTTTCACTCTTACCAACATAGAATGCTGAACAACCTCCACAGTTAGCTAGATATACTAACATTTTGGTGTTACAATTACCATTACAGAATAATATTTTACTTCCTAATCCATTTTCCAAAATTATTGATTCAGCCCTGTTGATATATGGACACTGTTTACACATTCCACAAGGGGTGGTAGCCCTTTTTACCTTAGGAGTGACATGTACAAAATATTCATATTCTTTCTTAAAATTGTTTCTAGTCCTAAAGGAAAATATAGGTTCTTGCCCCACTATATCAAAAAAGTCTGTTCACTTTTAAAATGTTCCAGTTTGCCTTGACAATCTTTTTAATTGAACCTGTGAACTTGATGAATTCCATCACACATGCTTTCTGGTACTTATTATCTCTATCGTTGGGTTTTGGTTTAACCAACCCTACGCCTAAAAGTGGGGTGTATATTGTACCCCAACCTCTATAAACCTCCCCCAAACATTCAAGGATTTCTTTTGCAGGGTATCCACTACATAGGAACATCTCCCTTAATTTAAAAACTCTTCATCCAAATATTCCTTTTCGAAGGTCATCCTGGCAACTCTGATTGCTTGCCACTTAACTAAATTCTTTTTTTTTTGGGAATAGGTTCATAGGTTCATAGGTTGGTACTAGGCTATCAGCCCTAGGGCCTATACAAGCCTAGCCATAATTCCCTGGCTATTTCTTCTCACACTATTTACTTCCCTGGACCCCTTTCTAGCAGGGTGATTGACGTGATCACCGGGGTGAATTTCCTTTCTCCCATCCGAACATCAAGGTTCCTTTTGAAGAGGGCCAAAGAGGCGCTCTGCTTGACATGTACGGGCAGTCTATTCCAGAGTCTGGGGAGTCTCTGGTTCAGGAACCTATCCCTCCAGCATGTTTTGTTTATTGTGATGACAAGATTTAGATCCCTGGAGCATGTGGCTCTGAGGAATTGGGATTTCTTTAAGTGTAGCGTGTCCAACAGCTCTGGGTTTGACATGGCCTTGTATGTTAAGCAGAGATCGCCTCGGAGTAGACAATATGCAACAGAGTATAGCTGGAGTTTTTTAAGATGGTCAGCATAGAGCATCTGCTTTAGGCCTGTGATTCTTCTAGTGAGGTATTTCTGCGGCCTTTCCAGTTGTTGCAGATGTCTTGAGAGGTACATACCAAATGGGGCATTGTATGCTATAATGGGTCTAATGAAGGATGAGTACAGTGGGACGATGACCTCCTTTTTTTCTGGATGAAAAGCCCTTAGTGATGAGGTGTGCCACATAGAAGGATTTTCTGACTGTTGTGGCGATGTGGTTATTGAAGGTGAGACCACTGTCCACCTGTGTCCCTAAGTCTCTTATCACACTTTCGGTGTTTAGTGTACTGCCACCTATGTGATAATTCACGGGTACATGTTTTTTCCCAAAGGGGGTAACTATACATTTCTTGGCATTGAGCTTGAGCTCATGGCTCTGGCACCAAGCATCTGTTTCTGTAAGGCCTTTGTATAGGGTATCCATATCATTTGGGGATTCAGCAATGGCTCCCAGTTTGCAGTCATCTGCGAACTTTATTAGCCAGAGTCCCTTAGCATTGGCCTTTACTTCAGAGAAGTAGATGCCAAACAAGAGAGGTCCCAGGACTGAACTCTGAGGTACTCCACTTGTCACTTGTCTGGAGCTGGATTTGGAGTCAGCTACTTTTATAGTGTGGGTTCTGTCAGTAAGCCCATCGAGTGATATAGGGATTAATGCCCAGCTTAGTAAGGTTATATAAGATTCCAGAGTGGGGGATTGTGTCAAAGGCCTTGGCGAGGTCCAGATAGGCTGTGTGGACTGCCTTACCCTCATTCACGGCTCTGGAGACTGATTCGAACAAGTCAATAAGGTTCAGGAGACAAGATCACCCTTTCACGAACCCAAACTGGGTGGGGCCCAATGTTTTAAGGTTGCCAATGTCTTTGTTTATAAGTTCCATGATAATACTTTCCATGGCCTTGCAGATCAGGCTCATCAGACTGATGGGGCGGTAGTTCCCGGGATCCAAGGTGGATCCCCCCTTGTAGAGTGGGATAACTGCAGCTGTGCACCACTCAGTGGGCATGAAGCCTGAGGTGAGGGTATAATTAAACATGACACTTAGGTGAGGTGCCAGTTCATTTTGTAGTTCATGTAGTACACAGCCCGGGATGTCATCTGGTCCCATGGATGCTGTATTCTTAGCTTTGGCGAGTGCATTTTTTACCTGTGTGGCCGTTACTACCGGAATTTGGCAATCTTCTAGTATTGAGATGGGCCATTTAGGGGGTGAGGGGGGTGAAGTTGGCACTGAATCGATCTGCCAGGATATTGGCAATATCCTTGGGATCAGTATATTTAATGCCATTCTGTTGTAGCTCAGAGCAGATCTGAGCATTGCCATTTAGATTCTTGACATAGTTATAGAATGCCTTGTGGTTGTCTTTGCAATCTTTGGCAATTGTATTTTCATAACTAGCTTTGGAGGATTTTATGAAGAATCTCAGTTTCTTACTGAGATTGGTAAGGGAGTTTTTTGCATCTTGGGATTTTCCTCTTTTCTGCAACAGTTTTTTCCTTTTATTGTAAAGTTTGTTTATGGCAGGGGACCACCAGATTGGCTTCCTTTTTTTGGAGGAGTGCATCTTGGTTCTGTTTGGGATGGCACGATTCATGCATGAGTGGATGTGCTCATACAGTGCCTTAGTGTAGGACTCAGCAGTCGAACTTTCAGTTCCCGTCTGCATGGGTGTCATGAAGTTTGTAATTTCTGACTTGAGTAGCATGAAGTTGGCCTTGGAGAAGTTTTTTATGGAGGTTTCCTTACTGGGGGCTGGGGGTGGGATGTGAATGTTAAGGGTGATTAGCTTATGGTCTGACCTGATCAATGAGGGGGTGACCATAGGTGTGGAGTATCGATTTCCCATGTTGGTAATGACCAGGTCTAGGATATTGGAGCCCCTGATGGGACTATGGATTAGTTGATCCAGGGCATTGGAATTTATGAATTCCAAGAACTGTTGGGCAAAGGTGTTGGTGCATGAGTAGTTTTCCCAGTTAATGTCAGGGTAGTTGAAATCACCCAGTATTAGGGTGTTTGGTTGTATATTAATATTTCCAGTATGTTTAGAAAGATGTAGTGAGAATCTTGGGGCATGGTGGGGGATCTGTAGCAAGACAGTTTGGATTGCAGTCTTACCTAGTGTTAGTTTCACCTGGAAAATTTCAGACGCATTGTGTTGGGCAACTAACCTGGTGGTGTGAATATCCTTGGTGAATATGGACACTCCTCCACCTTTAGTGTTTTGATCCTGGATTGGTGGCCGAAAAGTGTGGTAAAAGCAGTAGCCTGGTATTGCAGGGGTGCTCTCTGGAGCCTTGAACCAGGTCTCAGTTACTGCACAGATATCGATCTTCTCCATTTTTAGGAGTGCCTTGAGAGAGTGCATTTTGAGGTTTAGACTTCTAGCATTGAGTAGCATTACCTTCAGATTTTGCATGCTTGTACCTGTTACGGTGGTGGTTTTGTCCTTTGAACTTTGCCTAAAAAGGCACTATAGGGGGGCAAGACCTTAGCCAGTAACCTGAACCAGGGGCGACAGGTGCAGACCATCTCTCTGGCAAAGCATCATGGTCTGTCGATCATGTCGTCCCAGGCAGACAGATACTGGATCCCCTTTGAATGACACCAGAAGCTTAGCCAATTGTTGAAGTCAATCATTTTGTCCTTATATTGTGGTATCATTCTGGGTGAAGGCAGGATGCTACTCAGGGCTAGGATCATACCTGCCTGGGCCACATGATCCAAGAACTCTTCCATGTCTCTTTTCATGTAGTCCAGGGAGCTACATCTCAAGTCATTCACTCCAACATGGACAATGACAGATTCATATTTGTACTTGTTGTGGAGTAACTTGAGTGCATGAGTTATGTGGCGGATCCTAGCACCTGACAGGCAGCTCACTGTAATTTTCTCCTTGTTCAGCCTGGTGAGTGGGACATCTGTGTGCCTGACTATAGAGTCACCTATGACTAAAGTGTTAGATACGTTGTCTTGCCTTAGGGTCTGTTGCTGGGTGGCACACTGGTGTTGTGAGCTATGTGACACTTTGGTTGTGATTGGTGTTTGTTTGCGTTTCAGCTTCAGAGGTCCTTGTTGCTTGGGCAGCTTACAGTTAAGGGCCTCCACATATGTGGATTTAGTGTTGCTATGTGTGGTTGTTGGTGGTGTGAGTTTAGAAGGGCTATGTGTTGCTTGAGGTGTAGTGCGGGTGTTAACCTTCTCCTTTTGACTGTCTAGCACAATCTTGGGGGGAGAGAGCGTTGCTTCCAAATTTGCTATGTAAGTGCATCTCTCACAGGTTGTAGTGTTGGGTGGTAGGAGGAGAGGGTTGTCTGCGTACATGAGGCAATTGCTGCATTGCCCCTGTATGCCCAGATTCACCAGGTGGACAGGAGAAATCAATGGAAGCTGATCCTTGGACATGCGGTTTGGTGCTTTTCTTTTTTTTAAAGTACAGGAGCTGTTTTCCCTTACTGGATTAGTGTAAATAACTGTTACACCAGGTGTCCTTTCTATGTATATTAGATCTAAATCCATACGATTTATGTGAAATGCTGCTGTTGAAATAACTTATACTCTCCGAATTCTACTGGTGTGTAAACTTGAAAAAACTAGTGCAACCATTCAAATATTCCATAAACTGACCTGCACTTCCTTCATCTCCATCCCACAACACAAACATATTGTTTAGGAACCAGACATAAAGATGGATAAATTTAAAAAAAGGGCACTTGAACACATATTGCTATCATCACTAAGTTGGCGTATGTAGGGGCACATGCTGCCCACATAGCCACTCCACTAATTTGCTGGTAATATTCTCCTTCGAAGTGGATATAATTATAATCTAGTACTAATTGCATTAAATAACCAATTCTAACTTTCCCACAGACAGACCAGAAAATGTATACAGGGTGTTACAAAAATACTGATGACCCTCATTCCTTGGAATGGCTGTAAACAGATCTTTCACATCTATAGTTAGGCCTTTTTTCCATAAGTCAGGTTTCAATTTACCTAAAAAATCCCAAGAGTCCCTGATCAAATGATCTGTTTCAAAATATTGTCCTTGGTCCAATAGTCAATATATACTGCCAAAGGGTGGGTCTTAGACCCTCTTGATGAGACAATTGGTCTAAAAGGTGGATCTGTTAAACATTTAAGGAACTTTGGGATTCCAAAAAAGTTTGGAATTACGGGGTTCAATTATTTTAAGAAGCAATAACTTGACCCATCAATCCTATCTGCTAAAAGATACTCCTCTAGTAAGGAATCTATCCTTTCATAAGCTATAGTGATCTCATTCTTGAAAACTGAAGAATAAGTATCATTGTCTAGCAACAAATTCGTCATGGTGTTGTTAATATTCTTCCATCCCGAACAATATCACCCCACGCCCCTTGTCAAGTTTCATTATTCATATGCTCTTATTTTTTTTTCAAAACTTGTAGTAATTCTCTTTCTTCCTTACTTAAATTGGAGGACCCTTTGCTATTCTCTTTGTATAACTTATATATCTCTTCAGAAACACATTTTTCGAACACCTGCAAAGTGGGGTGCAAGGGTGGATTGTAAGTACTACTCCTATATGGGCCTTGTAATTGCCAACTGTTGTTGCCTGGGTTGTCCCTAAAATGCAATCCAAGGTTAAGTTTCCTTAAATACAATTTTAAATCTATGAGCACATTCACTAGATCACCACGACTAGTAAGAATGTATTTAAATCCCTTTGAAAATAACAAAAAAAAATTCCTTAGTAAGGGTAGTGGGTGTGTAATTAAAAGTCTGAAACCTGTTGAACTCCGATACTATGCCGTCTTCACTTATTACTATTGTCTCATTCTCCATCCCCCTTTTGCCCAAGCCTGATTCCCTTTGTTCACTAATTTCTCCTGTTGTTGCCCCAAATCTAGGTTGAACCGTGTTGTGTTTTCCAACCTTTCGGACCTTCTCAGAGAAACAAAAACGTCAATATTCTCCAAAAAAGAGTCAAGTTCATCAAGACCTTCACCTGTTCTAGTGTTGGTTACTTCCCTAGAAAAATTAGGGACTGTAGTGAAATTGACCCTTTCACCCCTCCCTCTGTTCCTTTTGAAAGGCCTGGGGTAGGCTTTCCTTTCTTCATACTGTTTTTGGTACCTTAACAAATTCTTTTGTTTCCTGTGAAAAATTGCCATACATCTTCTATCTACTCTAGCTAACACCCTTTCATACAAATTCTGATATTCTGGAAATAGCAGTTTTCAGCAGGGTGTACTGTGGTTACAATCTTGAAGCTCAGTACAGACCATATAGTTTTCTTACATTTCTAAGGCAAGCATACAAATCATATTACTACTCACAAATGGCATTGAATTATTTTCAAAATTCTATCTAGCTGGGCTGGCAGTCTTCACAACCCCCTCCCCCCAAGAACTCAAGCTAGTTTTTCAAGTGACCCTTGAGAAACCTTACTTGAGAGGATTGAGTCTATCTGGGAAAACCTTACTCTATGCCCTGTCTTGAGAGCCCATCTGCGTTGGCATTGCTAACCCCACTGCAGTACTGCACTGTCATATCATATGCTTGTAACCCTAGGCTCTACCTTAACAACTTAGCATTTTGCTGGCTGGCTCAATGTAACCATGTTAGGGGATTGTGATCTGTAACTACAGTGAATTTTCTTCCATACAGATAAGTCTGAAGTTTCTTCAGTGCCCACACTATGGCTAGACATTCCTTTTCTACAGCTGCATAGCATTTCTCACTGGGTTGGAGCCTACAACTGAGATAAACCACTGGGTGCTCTTCTCCCTCTGAAAAAATCTGGCAGAACAACCCCCATCCCATGGTTCAAAGCATCCACCTGCACAACAAATTATTTTCTGTAATCTGTACTGGCTAACACAGGGGGTCCTCCCAAAGCTTCTTTAAGATTCTGGAATGCCTGCTCACATGCTGAGGTCAACACTACCTTATCTGGCCTGTTTTTCCTTGTCAGGTCTGTGAAGGGAGCAGCTATGGTACTATAACTGGGGATGAACTTTCTATAGTACCCTGCTGTCCCTAAAAATGCCCTCACCTGCTTTTTGGTAACAGCTGCAGGCCATAACTGAATGGCTTCCACTTTGGCCGGTTCTGGCCTAATCTTACCACTCCCCACTCTATGTCCCGGGTAGGAGACCTCTGCCATACCCACCTGACATTTGCTGGGCTAGATGGTCAACCCTGCCCTCTGTAGTCTGCCCAGCACCTCCCTGACATGCTGAAGGTGCTCTTGCCAGGAATGGCTGTAGATGGCAATATTATCTAGGTAAGTGAGGGCAAAATCTCCTGCTCCTGCTAGGATATGATCTACCAGCCTCTGGAAAGTTGCTGGGGCATTTTTCATCCCAAAGATCATCTTTGTGAACTCATACAAGCCAAAAGGAGTCACAAAGGCTGACCTCTCTCTAGCACTGGGAATCAAGGGCACCTGCCAGTAACCCTTGGTAAGATCAATGGTAGTAAGACACTTAGCCCCACCCAGCTCCTCTAGGGTTTCATCTGTCCTAGGCATGGGGTAACAACAAAATAAAAAAGAACACAGATACGTTCAACTGTTTTAATATAAGCAATAAAATAAAGTGCAGCAAAGTTTTCGGGTTTCCCCTTCTGCAGTGCTATACTGACAAAAATAATCAGCTCATTTAAATAATGGTTATAAAATCATGTGACACAGCCAACCAACAAAACAATGAAGTTAATAATTGGTACCATATAAAAATATGTACATACAAGTAGAAAATTCTTTTTATATACTATAAAAGATTATTTAAATACATTAAAAAAGACATATTTTATACTCACTTTATTGTTAATGCCAGGGTAGATATCTGCCTGTAGTCTCACTATCCAAGAATATTCAACATTCTCCAACAAGTTATTGATGTCACCCCCCGTATTCTTATAAATTAGTTTAATGACTGAACTTGAAACTATGTTCATTATTGTTTTCAGCTATATGTTTGGCTAATGCATTAGTATGTATATTTCTTCTGAGTTCGGACTTGTGCTCTATAATACGGTCTTTTAATCTCCTAGTACTCTTACCTACATAAAATGAGGAACATTTAATACATATAAAAGTAAAAATCCAATACTGCACCAAAGTCCTAACACACGAACCAGCCAACGAAATAGAATAAAAACGGTGTAGGACACTGCTAAACTGTATCACTTTTATTGTGTTTTATCTTGTGTTTTTATGCAATAAAAGTGATACAGTTTAGCAGTGTCCTACACCGTTTTTATTCTATTTAATACATATAGCCAAATATATTATAAAAGTTGTATTACAATTCGCGTTAACAGTCAAATTTATACACATATGCAGTGTTAGGATGAATAAACTGAGTGTTTGTGACTACATCCTCACAACAACTACAATTATGACAAGGGAAAGTGCCTTTCTTATTTGTATTATATTTGACATTAATTTAATTTAATTTAAAGTCTTTAAAACACAACCTCTGTCTAAGATTCCTTTTGTTCTTACAGGCAAAACAGGGTCTGTCTGTAATAATTTGTTTTAATTCTGGCATTGATAATAAAATATTCCAATTCTTTCGTATAACTTGTTCAACTTCCTTTGTTTTAGTATTAAAAGCTGTAACATATCTAACTGTGTGGCCATTAGCTGTATCATTATTCATCATACAACTTCTTTCACTGAAATATGGGGCTGTGACATCCAATCTCCCTTTCATCGCATCTTTAACCATACAGCTAATATTTTCTGTTATACCCTCTCTCTACAAATTCCTGTCCCATAGCCTCCATCTGTTCATTACAAAGATGCTCATTAGCATAAGGTCTGCTCACCCTACAGAATTGGCTTTAAACTATGCCTTTGAATGTATGGGGAGCATGCATACTGCATCTATGCTTGTATCTATTCGCATGCACTAGTTTTTTGTGCACACTTGTATGTAACTCTCCATTTTCTAGAAATAAATTAATGTCCAGAAATGCTATGCTGTTATTTGATGAACACAACTTAAAGCGTAAAAAATGAGTAGTTTCTTCTAAGGGCAGTATAAATCTCTGTAATTCATCACACGTACCTTTCTATAAAAGGAAGCAATCGTCCACAAATCTTTTATAGAACAATAAATTTGCATTACAAAAATCATCATCAGTATAAATTAATTTACTTTCCCTTGATTTAAAACAGGATTTGCATACTCATTGGCCATTGGAGTACCCATGGCCACCCCAGAAACTTGCAGGTATGATTTTTCATTAAAAAGAAAAATATTGTTGTTAAGAATAATATCAATTAATTCACACACAGTAGCCATTTTCCTTACTGTAACACTGCTCGGATTTCTCAAACCTGGGTAGGAGATAGCTACTGGGACACTGCTACCCCTTCCATTGAGGTGTCAGTCTGAGCCTCACTGCGGAGATCAGTCACCAGATCTCCCTCAGACTCCTCTTGCAATCCACTTCAAATACTCAGCACAAGGGCCTCCCTATCATGATAAAGTTTCATCATGTTAACATGGTACAATTTGTCCCCGCCCCTGCCTCCTGCCTAGCAGTTCTACTATGTAGTTAGCATCACTGACCTTCCTTAATACCTTGTAGGGTCCCTCCCAGGCTGCCTGCAGCTTGTTGTGTCTGACAGGAATGAGAACCATTATCTGCTGCCCCACAGCATACTCAATAGCTCGAGCACCTTTTCTTCAAAAATACAGGCAACTGAGGAACCTTGCAAAAAAACATACAACTAATGACAAAAAGTTATACTATAGCTCTGCTCAGCTTAACAACAAATCCAATCCTCGAAAATTTTGGTCAACTCTCAACAACATCCTCTATCCTGGAAAGCCCTCTAATCCCTCCCCATACCCTAACTCTTCCTCTCATGAAACAGCTACCCTCCTGAATAAACTCTTTATCTCTTCCATCCAAAATCTGGTAACCTCTAATTCAAACACTACTTCGACACCCACCTTTCCAAGTCCCACTAACACAACTTTGTTTTCACTTGAGCCAGTTCCCATTACTTACATCAAATCTCTACTACTCAAGCTAAAACCTTGCTCTCCTTCCACTGACAATCTATCTCCTACATTCCTCAAACTTGCTGCTGACTCAATTGCCTATCCTGTACCTATACTAATTAATCGATCTATTCTGGAATCAACTGTCCCCACCCTTTGGAAATCTTTCTTCACTATCCCTCTTCATAAAGGTGGAAACTCCACTGACTCCTCAAACTACCGACCCATTGCCATTTTGTCCCCCCTCTCCAAGATATTAGAAAAATGTATTCACTCACAGCTTCTCAATCACCTCCTCACACACCACTTACTTACCGCTACCCAACATGCATTTCGTCCTCACCACAACACCACCACTGCCCTCCTCTCCTTCACTCATAACATTGCAGAGGCCCTAGACAACAATAAACTCATTTCCTGTCTCTTCCTAGATCTTTCCAAAGCCTTCGATACTGTCTCTCATCCTTTACTACTATCCAAACTCGCAAATCTCCACCTATCCCCCTCCGCACTTGCCTGGTTTAATAGCTACCTATCTGGCAGGGAACAATCTGTCAAATGGCTCTCATCCTCCTCACCTTTCCTTCCCATCTCCACTGGTGTTCCCCAAGGCTCCATCTTGGGACCCTTTTTGTTAACATCTTCACCAATGATCTTTATACCTCATGCAAAGAATCCTCACTTATTCAGTATGCCGATGACTCCACACTTATATCCATCTCAAATAACATTCCAGAACTATACTCCCTGACCCAAAAGGCCCTACTATCCACTGAACAATGGCTCTCTCACAACCTATTGATCCTAAATCCCAAAAAGACCCAACTCCTACTTTTCCTTCCCTGTTCTCTTTCTCATCACAAAACCTCCTTTTTTATTGCATCTTCTAACAATACAAATATCCAACTTGACACCCACACAAAACTCCTAGGGGTCATTATCGATGATGAACTCAAGTTCAACCTACACATACTCCAATGCATAAAAAAAAAAAAAACAGAAACTAGGTCTGCTATATCGGAACAAAAAATTCCTAACCCCTGAATCTAGACTTACCCTGGGTCAGGCACTCCCCCCCCCCCCCCCCTCTTATACGCCACTCCAATTCTTACCAATATCCAGGCCTCCACTCTAAACAAACTGCAATAGACTTACCATAAAATAGCCAGATTCATTACTAACTCCCCATACAACTCACATCACTGCATTTCTTTAAACTTTCTTCAATGGCTTGAACTTCCCCAGTTTCTGCTATCTTATCAATTTCATTTGCTACACTCTATTCTTTATAAACCCTCCTTCTGTCCATCTCTATCTTCCTTAGTCTCCATCTACATCCCATCCCAGACCCTCTGTACTTCTAACCAACAATTACTTGATATCTACCACCCAAAAAGGTCAGTAGGCAAACTACTCTACAAACACTCCCTTGCCCATGCTTGGAACAAACTTCCCCTTGACTTACGTTCAGTCTCCCACACCTCACACTTTAAAAATGAACTAAAAGCTTATTTTCTCAATTCCAGAACCTGCCCTTGCCATGACTCTACCTAGTCTTCCTTCCCTTTATGTACCCTCAAAAGGACCATACTTAATACCTCATTACACCTCTCTCTCTAATGTGTCTACTATGCATTTGCACAATTTTATACAAACAAAAAATGTTCATTGTTGACCTGTTGAACTATATCAATGTAAAATTGTTACTTAGCTTCTTTTTAATGCAACTTTAACTTTATGCATGCATCCCAACATATGTGAATTGTTTTGCTATAACTGCTATTATATCAATATTGTTTAAAATTGTACTTGTTTTAAAATGTATTACTGGAGCTTTTCTCCTCGGGTCTCCACTGAAAATGGGCCACAAGCCCAGTTGGACAAACCCGGTTAACAAATGTCAATAAATAAATAAATAAATAAATAAATAAATAAATAAGTATTCCTGTCATACCAGACCTTTTTCTGCTGCTGGGCTTCTGCCAGGTTCTCCTGGGCCAAGCCCATGAGTTCCCTGAGCCTTGTCCTGAGGTTTAGAACATATGCCACAACAGACTCCTTGTGAGATTCACAGTTACCATCCCACTCATCTTGAATTCAATCTAGAGGCCCTCTCACCCTATGCCCATACAGCAACTCAAAGGGTGAAAAACCTGTGGATTCCTCAGGAACCTCGGTAAGCAAACAACAGGTGGGGCAAGTATTTGTCCCAGTCCCTCTTAAACTGGTCTGCAAATGCCCGTAGCATGGACTTGAGTGTAGAGTTTAACCATTCAACAAGACCATTAGTCTGTGGATGGTATGGGGTGGTGTTTAGGTACTTTCACAGACAAGCCACCAGGTCTGACATGAAATTGGCACCTCTGTCAGTCAGTATTTCTTTTGGGAAACCTACCCTGCTGAAAATCTCTAACAAAGCATTTGCTACCTTTTCTGCCTCAATGGAGGACAGAGCCACTTCCTCAGGGTATCTCGTAGCATAATCCACTACCACTAGGATATACTTTTTCCCTGTGGAACTTGGGGTACTCAGAGGCCCCACAATATCCATAGATATCCTCTGAAATGGCTCCTCTATCACAGGCAAAGGCATCCAAGGAGCTTTCACCTTGTCTCCTGCCTTGCCTAACTTTTGGCACTGCTTACAGGTCCTGCAGTACCCTGTTACATCTTTGGAAATCCCAGGCCAATAAAAGTTCTGCATAAAATGTCTCTTTGTATGTTTTATGCCTATATGACCTGGAAAGGAAATGTCATGGGCTATGGCTAGAAGTGATGGATGGTAGTCTCAGGGCACTACCAACTGCTGTACTCTCTCACCCTCTAGCCCTCCCTCAGGAGTCCACTCTCTATACAGTAACCCTTTATCCCAGTATACAGATTCCCCCTTCCTTTGAGAATCAAGTGCCTCACTAGCTACCTGCCTCATGCCTTGTAATGTAGAGACTGAGAGCTGAACCTGTCTCAACTCTCCCTTAGTAACCCTTCCCAGCTCCCCTTCCATAAGAAGTCTGGTATCCTCTGACAGCAGTGCCTCACTGTCAGCCTGGGTACTACTATTCACCTCTGCCCTTGCAGTCACTCTGTCCAAGGGACCATCAGTACCAACAAACAGCTGTGCCTCACCTTCAGTCTCACTATTACAGGGTAGCTCTCTCCCTGAAGTAACCACCTCACTAGTCATGGCTGCAAGTGTGCAGTCTGTCTGGGTCTCCTCCAGGCTACCAGACCCATGTGCTTGTCTCCAAGCCTGACTGCGTGTAACTGCATGAGCACATGGTACTACATTATCAAAATCATTCCCTATCAGAACATCTGCAAGATGGTAGTTTGGTACCCTTGTTGTCTCGAGACAACCTACTGTTGGCATTTTGTAATTCCCAATTACTGGCTCTCCCACCTTTTGTTCCCTACCTTGCCTCCGTGGACATCTATATACTACATGGCCCCACTGGTTGCATTTAAAACATTTAACCCTAGGTCCTGGACATGTACCTGGACTAGTGGCTTCCCCTGCTCCTAGCAGATTCTGTTGGGGCAGTCTGGGCTGCCCATCATGGGTTCTCTTAGATCCATGAGCAGCACTGGGTGTCTCTTTCCTGTGCAGTGATGCCCTGCTTGATAGGTATAGGTCTCCCTTCTTCCCCACCTCATCTACAGTAAGGCATTGTCTATCAGCTAATCAGATCCTCATGTCCTCAGGCAAAGTGCTAAGGGTTTGTTCCCTCACCAAAAGGTCTGCCAGCCCTTCAAAAGTGGGAACCTGGCATCCACTCACCCACCTATGAAAATAAGTGCTTAGTTCAGCAACATATTCACACACACTTTCATATGTCCAGCATCTATGCTCATGAAACTTTTTCCTATAAGCTTCAGGTGTTAGCTTAAAATATTCTACCAAACAATTCTTTACAACATTATAATTTAAACAGTCATTGTCAGACAGTTTGGAAAGAACAGTTACAGCTTTACCATGGAGTAAGGGGTCAGGAACCATACCCAGAGCCCTTGGTCAATATCATACTGTTTACATACCCTCTCAGACATATGAATTAAACTATCAAAATTATCCTACTCTGTAAATTGTGGAAGAAATTTACTGACCTTTGTTGCTTCTGGGTTTGGTTACTTCCTTCCCCATTACCTCCATGACTCTGGCAAAGAGTCAGCATCTCCTTTTCATTCATATTGCTTCTGCCTCTCCTTCTCCTCAGCTTTCAGATGTCTCAGTCTCTCTGCTGCTTCCATTTCCAAATGCTTGGCCTCCAACTCAAGTTTCATTAACTCCAGATGGATTTTTAAGTCCTCTGTGGAAAGGTTGAGCTGTCCATTTTCTGAGACTTGTACATCCCCACGGCCAGTCTGATTGTCCTCCTGGTTGCTATTCTCTGATGCGGTTGTGACTAAAGCTGCAATCATGTCTGCTTTAGTCAGGTTGGCATGCACCAGTCCTTTAGCCTGGCACATTTCAGCCAACTGGTTCATTGTTAGCTTGCCATACTCCTCTGCTGACATGCTTGCCTGCTCTCCCTGACTAACTAAGCTAACAAAAGAAATAAAACAATTGTGATATGAACTCTGCATGTTCACTGCGTGGCTGATTTAGAGCACAAAAACACCTTCAGTGATCACTGTACACAAGCTACAGGAATTCAGTATCCACACCACTACAAGCCGATTAATATGTGATGTGGCTATCTCACCACTGCCAACAAATTAATATGTGATACCCCTGTCCTGGCCTAGTAATCAAGGAGCCTCAATCTTCACCACTAACACCAGTGAGGGACGTGCACATTGGGAGGATAATAAGTACACACACAGTAAAGTACAATTTTCCTTAAGAGCACACAGAGATCACAGTCAGTCTGGAGCTGGTTTCTCCTTCTCTCTCCAGATCCTCAATAAGATACCCAACTAGCACAGATATAGGGTTAAGATCTCAGCCAAGTGGTCCAGCCAAAACCTCCAGCACCCTCTCTGTCCAACCCGTGCTTCATGCCTCTGCCCATGTAGCTAACACAGATACACTTTGAGATTTGATTTATATACAAACACACAGATACTCCTGGGGAAGACTGGCACAGGTTTACTAGCTATGCCCCCTTCTGCCCAGACTATACGGTTGTACCACCTGCCATCAACCACCCTTATCAGCTACTATAAAGGACCTTACCAAAGGAGGCCCAATTCTACTGTGTAATGTTACTGTTATCCAAATAATGTGTGACCAAAGCTCTTGAAGCTATAAGCTAGAGACTGCATTTCACCTGTTTTACTGCTACTTTAAGTGATTTCTGCATTTTACACTGTTTATTGCACTTTAAGTTACTAATTGTTGCAAATTGTTTCTGTAGGCTACACACTAAAGTGTGCTAGCCGATTTACAGCATTTATAGCATTTACTGTCTGTTTTTTTCCTTATCTCTGTAATAAAACAAAAAAATCTCTTGTTTTCCCGCCTTACTGAACTAGAGTAGTCCAGTTTCAGAGTTGCTGATCCCTGGGCTTTGTTTTTAGTTCCTGTTACTGATCCATTGCCTTATTAGGAAGGAGGGAAGTTTCTTTGCTTACCAGTGGGAGTGGGAAGCATGAGCGGCCTTTTTGTCCGATTTGGTGAAGTTTCAGCCAGAAACTAGTAGTCCATTGGTCGTTTTGGGCCAATTCCTAGCTCCCTTCAGCCCCTGCTATAAAACACGCTAACGCTAGCTGATTTAGCTGAGTTGCCACTGTTGCACACAAGAGCAGCGGCGGTTAAACAAGGTTAAACTATTCGGGCCATCTAAATTCCACTCTTCAAATTTTCCCTTTGAACTACCTTCCTCGAGCTGTACTGCTGATCTAACCAGCATATCCTATAACTGAAAAGTTCATCTCTACTTGATTCCCAAGTAGACTATTCTCTATCTGTAAAGCCTAGCACTTACGCCTACAGTACTTGCACCTTGATAAAGCACTCTTATTATAGATAGTACCCCACCAGCCTAAAACCCACTTCCCCCGGAGTCCTTTGAAAGTCTCTTTATCTACTACTTCTAGTATGTCGAGGGATCAGTTGCTAGTGTTCTCTCCAGCTCAACTGGTGAACCTGGGAATATTGAGGCAATGTTACAATTGCCTCATGTACACAGACAATCCTCTCCTTCTCCCACAAAACACAAATACATGCGAGAGATGCAACTATACGGCCAAACTGGAGGCTGAGCTCTCTCAACATAGGACTGGCAAGACCAGACAGGAGGAGAAGGTAACCACACACAATACATACCCAGTCACACATGGTACCATCACAACTTCAAATCATACACATACTCACACAAAGACATACTCGGAGGCTCTGATCAAAAATTTACCAAAACAGCAGAGGCCACCAAAGCAGACACCCAAACAACTACCACCTCACGACCCAACACATGCAACACATAGACCACACAGTCAGAGTGTCAAACAGTCACAGCCCTTAAGGCCAAACAAAATGCCAGACACACTTGTCATTGGTGATTCCATAGTCAGACACACTGACGTCCCGCTCACCAGACTGAGTAAGGAGAAGGTCACAGTAAGCTGCCTGTCGGGCGCTAGAATCCGCCACATAACGCAAGCACTCAGGTCTCTCAACAGCAGGTACAAGTATGACTCAGTCATTGTCCACGCTGGTGTCAACGACCTGAGACGCACCTCCTTGGACTACATGAAAAGGGACATTGAGGAGCTCTCTGATTATGTAGCCCAGGCAGGTATGACCCTGACCTTGAGCAGTATCCTACCTTCACCTAGAATGATGCCACAATACAGTGATAAGATGATCAGCTTTAATAATTGGCTTAAATTCTGGTGTCATTCAAAGGGGATCCAATGTCTGTCTGCCTGGGATGACATGCTGGACAAGCCACGCTGCTTTGCAAGGGACGGCTTGCACCTGTCACCCTGGGCTTCCGGATATTGGCAAAGGCTCTTGCCACCCCATAGTGCCTTTTTAGGCAAGGCTCAAATTCTAAACCTACCACCCTAGAACACCAAAAGGAAAAAACTAAGGGTAATGCTGCTCAATGCCAGAAGTCTCAATCTCAAGATGCATGCACTCGAGGCCCTTCTCAATATGGAGAACATCGATGTCTGTGCTGTGACAGAAACCTGGTTCAAGGCTCCTGAGAGCACTCCAGCACTAACAGGTTTCACCTCATACCATGCCCGCCCCAAAATCCGGACAACACCAAGAAAGGAGGGGGGGTGTCCATATTTATAAAGGACACCCACACCTCAAGGTTGGTGGCAACGCACGATGCATCGGAGACCATCCAGGTGCAATTAACCATAGGCAAGACTGCTCTGCAATTTGTAGCATGTTACAGGCCACCCTCTCAAACTCAGGAACCTTACATGGCCTTCCTGAAAACATTGGAGGGGATAAATGTATCTCCAAACACCATCATACTAGGTGACTTCAACTACCCTAATATAGACTGGGAACACTACTCAAGCCCAAACACTCTAACCCAAAGATTCCTGGAGTTCATAAACTCAAATGCCATGGAACAACTAGTCACCATCCTCACAAGAGGAGAAAACATACTTGATCTCATCATCATGAACATGGGATCAAAATGTTCAACACCGGAAGTATTCCCCTCACTGGTGAGATCAGATCGTAAACTAATCTCGCTGGAGGTCCTCATCCCGCCCCCACCTGAAACAAAAAAGACCACAGTGAAAAACTTCTCAAAAGCCGATTTCACACTTCTAAAAACTAGTGTGGTCTCCTTTAAGGCCCCTGAGCCAGTGGTAAACATTACTCAAACCGCTGAATCACTTACAAATGCCTTCTACCAGCACCTACAGGACTGCATGGATCAGGCAATCCCAAACAAAACTAAGACTCTCTGTACCAAAGGCAAGCGTCCAGTCTGGTGGACCCCAGCCATAAACAAGCTCTACAACAAAAGGAGGAAGCTACTACAAGATAGAGCAAAATCCTTGAAAGGTAAGACACCTTTGATCATTATAAGTAAAAAACTAAGAGCTCTCATAAAATCATTCAAGGCAAATTTTGAGAGAAAAATCGCCAAGGACTCTAAAGACAATCATAAGGCCTTCTTTAGCTATGTTAGAAACCTAGGAGGAAACTCCCAGATATGCTCAGAATTAGTTCAAAATGATGTGAAAATTACTGAACCTACACACATTGCTAACATACTGGCTGACAGGTTCAGTGCAAACTTCTCCCCTCCCCCAAAAGGAGAGATATCTATTCCAGAGGATTGTAGCCCCCAAACATCTCCAACGCCCAGGTGAGAACTGCCCTCACTAAGGCAAAAACACAGCATCCATGGGACCGGATGGTGTCCCCGGCTGTGTGCTTCATGAACTCAACGAGGAATTAAACCCACAGTTAGGACAGCTGTTTAATCTTAGCCTCACCTCAGGATACGTACCCAAGGAGTGGCGCCGCGACTGTGGTCCCACTTCATAAGGGCGGTGCCTCCACAGACCCTGGAAATTACCGCCCATTAGCTTGACAAGCCTTATCTGCAAAGCCATGGAGAGGATCATAATGGAACTCATAAATAAAGACATAGGAACTTGCAGACTTTGGATCCAACCCAGTTTGGCTTTGTCAAAGGCAGATCCTGCCTCTTAAACTTGGTTGACTTTTTCAAGACAGTCACCAAGGCCATTGATGAGGAAAGGCAGTCCATACAGCCTACCTCGACCTGGCAAAGGCCTTCGACACAATACCCCACTCAGGTATCATCGAAAAACTCATCAGCTTGAATGTAAACCCATACATCACAAGATGGGTTGCAAACTGGCTAAGTGACAGAACCCACAGGGTCAGAGTTGCTGGAGCCATGTCAGACTCAAAGCCTGTCACAAGTGGTGTCCCACAGGGCTCAGTCCTGGGTCCACTCTTGTTCGGCATCTACTTTTCTGAAGTACAAGCAAACACAGGAGGGTTATGGCTGACAAAGTTTGCAGATGACTGCAAACTGGGCGCCATAGTCGAAAATACATCTGACACAGATATCCTCCAGAAGGGCCTCACAGAAACAGACAACTGGTGCCAGAGCCATGGCCTGAAGTTAAACGCCAAAAAATGCATAGTCATACCCTTCGGGAAAAACAAGGTTACCCCTAGCTACCATATAGGTGGCAATCCACTGAGCACAGAAAAAGTCATCAGGGATCTGGGGACCCAAGTTGACAGTAGCCTTTCGTTTGACACTCATGTTGCTAAAGTAGCTAGGAAAACCTTCTATATCGCCCACCTGATCATGAAGGGATTCACATCTAGATCAAGGGAGGTCATCGTCCCCCTGTACTCATCACTCATTAGACCTATGATTGAGTACAATGCCCGTTCGAATGTATCTGACCAGACACCTGCTGCAGCTTGAAAGGCCCCAAAAGTTCCTCACCAAAAGGATAAAGGGTCTCAAAAATATGTCTTATGCTGCCCGACTGAAAGAACTCCAGCTCTATTCAGTCTCATACCGCTTGCTCAGAGGTGACCTGTGCCTGACATATAAGGCCATGTCAAACCCAGATTTGATGAATATGCTTCACCTCAAAAAATATAGATCCCTCAGAACCACAAGGGCGGGAGACTTAAACCTTGACACGGTTATAAATAGAACATGCTGGAGGGACAGATTCATCACCCAGAGACTCCCTATGCTGTGGAACAAAATCCCGGTACATGTGAGGCAGAGCACCTCGCTGGCCTTGTTCAAGAGGAATCTTGACCAATGGATGGGAGATCGCAGATATACCCCAGGGATTACTTCAGTGTCACTGCTTGACAGAGGCACAGAAAAATGATAGGCATAGTTTTTATTCAAACTAAAGGGGTGGCGAAAGCCACATAACTATGGGCTAGGCTTATAAATGCCCTTGGGCAGATAGCCTAGTATGAACCTATGAACCTATACAGTATCACCAAATACATATACAAGTACTCTAAGAGCTTAAATATCTCTAAACAAAACCAGCCACAATTAAAAGGTTTAAATATATTTAATAATAAATAATAAAAGCACATGACAATACTCATTAACTCAACACAGTGACAATAGAGTTCAGAATCACAGGAAATATTTTAAAACAACATTGCAGAACATTCTCACATGAATACAGAAACATCTAGACTAATCTTGCTATATTCCTATCTATCTCTAAGAGATACTATGCCCTAAATGTCTTACTTGCAGAGCCAGGCAAATATGATAGATGAGAAGTGCTGAAGAGATGTTTACAGGTCCGGGACAAAATACAAAATGCACTGACTATCTCTCTGCGATAGTTCTTAAATTACTAAAAAACATTTCTTCTGGGTCATCTCCGATTGCATCATTCTTATCACTTCTGCCTTTAGTTTCCAGGCTGACAGGAACAGGAATTTAACTCTTAGAATAGCAAACGTAGATCCCCTGGACTCGAGCCGTGAATCAGAAGCAAACTCGCCTGTTGCTTTTTGTCACACAACTTTATTCGATAACTGCCAGCACCACAAAGTACATCTAGTAAGAATGGTTGAGCGCTTTCATCTGCATTTACCAGATTTCTTCAGAACCATTTCCCCTAACATGTCACTTCCTTTATATACACAAATTTTGGCCAAAAGTTAATTACATAATTGGTTAAAACAAAATTGTTAATTAAAAACAAAATCACTCAATTAACATTTGTTGAGAATAAAAATACAATAAAAAGTCACAAAAATATGTATATTAACCACTGTCATAAAATGTACTATATACTAGTACTAAAGTGCTTTTATACAGTGCATGATACATTTCATTATTGGGTCCCTTATACTATCTACCCTATGCTAAAATTTTGAATTTATAAATTCATAGTAAATATATATAAATAAGTAAAAATATATATTGTGTGTTAATGTATAAAATATATATATAAAATGTACTCGGCTGATGAAATTTCCTTACTCTAACGCCAAAAAAGGCTTGATACTTATATGGTCATTTATACCCGGGGATGTGGCATCTAAACATATCTGCCACTTACTTTCTAACCAAGCTAAATATATTTTCCAATTTCCTCCTCTGTCATTTACCTCTACCTGGTCTATAATAGCAAATTTAAAACTATGTTCACTTCCCTTTTCTATAATGTGTCTACTTAGAGCGTTCTTAGTATCTCCTTTCCTAATACTATACAGGTGCTCGTATATACGAGTTTTGAATTTCCTCTCAGTCTTTCCTATATAGTATCGTCGCATTTCTCACACTCAGCAATATACACAATACGCTGTGTATTGCAATTACCCTTCTTAGGGTATACTACAGATTTCACAATATTCTTAAGTCTCATCCTACATTTTGTGTTAATATATTTACACTGACTACATGCACCACAACTCGTAGTGCCCTTCCTACTGTTTCCTGTGTAGGCCTTTTTCTTAGTCTCTATTATTCTTTTAAATTCAAACCTGTTTTATATACTATAGAGGGTTTCGTACCTAGTATGTTTCCAATAGGTACATTACTGTAATTATGTCCCAATGTTTCTTTAAAATTTCTGTCATAATGTTGGTATAGGGTTAAACCTGATGATGCATACTCTATTATCTCGGTCTATTTGGACTTTTGTACTCACCATACTGCCTGTACCCAGTAGTGGTACATATTTACTACCCATTCTTTCTTAACATAAGACGTAATGTTGATCAACATATGTTTAGGGTAACCTCTATCTAAAAATAACTTAAAAGAGTATCTAATTCACTTTGCATAATCTCCTTAGTCGATGACATTCTGGCTATCCTTATGCATTGGCCTTTAACTACATTACGAAAGATGTGGCCAGGATGACAACTGCTATAATGTATGTAGTCATTTGAAAACGTGGGTTTTCTGTATATTCTAGACTCAAACCCTTGTCCTGTAGTACTAATCCAGGTGTCCAGATATGCTATTCCCACTTTGTCATACTGGTAGGTAAATTTGAGGAATTCCGTGGTGTTATTAAGGTACTCTAAGAACTCTTGTATCTTCTCTTCTGGACCTTTCCATAAAATAAACATGTCGTCCAGGAACCTAGTGTATAATCCGATGTATTGGTGATATTCACTTGGGAAGATGTACTTGTTCTCCCACTCAAGCATAACCAAATTAGCAAAAATGGGGGCACAAGAAGCCCCCATTGCAACACCACGAGTTTGTTTATAGTGTTGACCCGAGTGGAAGATGTAGTTGTGGTCTAGGACCAGCCCCATCATATCCATGATGAGATTGATCCTGTCCCAACTACAACCTGAATACTTGGTCATGCTATTACAAAAATATTCAAGACCAATATCTGCCGGTATACTGGAAAATAAATCTTTCACATCAACTGTGAGGAAAATCAAATTCTCCTGCCAAACTTCATCCATTAGTTTGCTCAAAAAATCCCATGAATCTTTTACTATGTGGTTAAATTTAGTATATATATGTTTCATCCAGTGGTCAATGGCTACCCCTAACTTAAATGTTTTTGATTTGGAGCCAGATATAATAGGTCTAAAAGGTGGATGTTCCAGATTTTTATGTAATTTAGGTATTCCTATAATTTTAGATAATAATGGAAAGTCATTTTTGAAAAATTCATATACTTCATTGGTTATTCTTCTATCTAATAAATACTCCTCTACAGCAAAATCTATCCTTCTATATCCTGTAATTATTTGGTTCAACGACACTTGTTCGTAGTTACCAGATTCATTTAGGATCTTCTGTATTTTCCTTAGATATTCTTTATTTTCAAAAATCACAATCCCACCACCTTTATCTGGCTTCATTATTCTTATCTCATCATTCATAATGAGATTCTCTAAACATTTCCTTTCTTCAGTTAGTAAATTGTCCTTATTAGCTGTGGAATCTAACTTGTTATTCTTTATATTCCTGTGTAAAATGTGTAAATCTTTACAAACCATTTTCTCGTATAAAGCTATCTGTGCGTTAGATACAGGAATGTACGTGCTTTTCTTAGTTAACTTGTTACAATTAGTGTTTCCTTTTCCCTCATTCTGGCCTTGATTGAACTGTATAGCAAGATTAAGTCTTCTACAGAATAATTTCACCTCTTTTATGGCATCAAAATATCAAATTTAACTGTGGGTATGAATTTCATCCCCTTGCTAAACAATGTAGTAATTTCCGTAGTGACCTGAACTTGTGTATAGTTGTATACTTTGAACCCTTCAAAGCAATGTATGTTCGGATGCCTTACTGGATTTTCCTCAGGTATACTAATACTGGTACAAAAGTAGATGCCTTCTCATTAATTCTGTTGTCTACAGGGTGGGGGGTGCATGCTTCTGTACACTTTTTCCACCACCTTCTCCGTCAATCATTCCATCTGTATTCTCTATTGATTGTATCCCCTTTGCCATCTTTTTGGTGCCGGGTAAAATCTCCCCCCTTGAAAATTTTCTTCTTCGTTCAACCTATACTTTCTTCTTCTTCCTTTTGTTCAACTACTTCAAATACCCCTTCCCTTTCATCTGTATACTTAGGCCAGATGTACGCTCTTCCTGTCCTATACATTTCCAAATCTCGCTCTATTTTATTCATTTTTCTATGGTAAACATTATGCACTTTACTTTTTGCATTAGTAAACTGTTTGGAATATAAATCATACCATTCAACAAAATCCACATCTTTTATAATAGATTCATTTAAACATTCTACTTCCTGTAGAAGGGCATTAATTTTTTCTTCATTACATTTCAAAAGTGCTTTCATGTACGAAAAGCCAAAATCATCGAACATTTTGTTAAACAATTGCTCAATTTTTGAAGAATATTTAAACCCAGTGGTAGTTTGAAAAACCTCAAACCTTTTGGTACCACTTGTAATTGAATACATTTTTCAAGATATGCATTGTCCACTTTTACACTTTTAAGTTGTATTAGTTTTTACCCAATAAATAAATTCTGGATTTCACATCATTAGTAACATTTTCCTCACATTCATATACTTTTGCCTGTATTCACTTGTATTTCTCCCCAAAATTATCTTCATCAGCTAAAAATTCATTTAGTACTTTAGATACATTTAACACACGTTCCGATAATCCCTTTTCTGAATACCTTCGGTTTAGGACTAGATATCTTATCTAAGTTTACAGTACCTTTGTTTTGCTATTTGCCTTCTTGGCAATAGCTGAATATGTCCGTACTGGAGCACGCTGCTCTTTAGGGCGTGCCCCCATTCTCATATTCTCACTGTTAGTGTGAAATAAGCTGAAATCAAACGTAAAATCAGCTTCAATTGATATGTACCTGTTTTCATCTCCTATATCCAAATCGTGTATTTTAGTCCCTTCACCTTGTCCGTTAGGGATATCACTAGCTTCACTGGTAACCTCCACCAACACCGCTTCCACTTGCGATGTCTCCGCGTTGGCTTGAATACTTTGAATAGTTTTTGCTGGTTCCACACCAGCTGTTACAGCTTCGGTGAGCTTCTGCACAAGTTCAAGGAGCCTGTTAACGTCTCCTTGTAATGACGTCACTTCCGACCGTAGTGTAGAGTACTCTTCACGACTCAATGGAGTCCCAAGACAATCCACCTCTGCCATTTCGCAACTAGTAACCAAAGTGGAACAAAACAACAATAACTCTTAGAATAGCAAACGTAGATCCCCTGGACTCAAGCCGTGAATCAGAAGCAAACTCGCCTGTTGCTTTTTGTCACACAACTTTATTCGATAACTGCCAGCACCACAAAGTACATCTAGTAAGAATGGTTGAGCGCTTTCATCTGCATTTACCAGATTTCTTCAGAACCATTTCCCCTAACATGTCACTTCCTAAGGAACAGGAATTTAACCTGTCTCTGTTAAAAATACGTATCTCTTAGAAGTTGACACTTATCTCTTAGAAGCTTGCCTGAAACTGGAAGTCATAAAACAATTACCTTGGAAACCTGTAATTACCTCAGTTTCCAGGCAATAGGAAAGCCTACAACTCTAGACATTGTCTCTGCTTTGAGATGAAACAGAGATAACAGAGTCATAAACAAGTTCCACTTATTTTCTTAGCGTTTGCATGTTAATTCTGTATATTTCAGCCTTTACCATCAACACATACATTTGCATAGGCGTGTAGTTTATACACATTTCTGCTCTTTTCCAGCAGGGTCCACTGTGGTTACAATCTTGAAGCTCAGTACTGAACATATAGTTTTCTTACATTTCTAAGGCAAACATACAAATCATATTACTATTCACAAATGACATACAATCATTTACAAAATTCTATCTAGCTGGGCTGACAGCCTTCACACAAGTTCAACAAAGTTCAACAAAATGTTAGTTTGTGTACGTGTGTGGAGGTGAATGTTCATGTGTGTGTAGGGGCATGAATGGGGTCAGATAAGTGTGTGTGTGTGTGTGTGTGTGTGTGTGTGTGTGTGTGTGTGTGTGTGTGTGTGTGTGTGTGCGTGCATGTGCATGTATGTGTGTGTGTGTGTGTGTGTGTGTGTGTGTGTGTGTGTGTGTGTGTGTGTGTGTGCGCACGTGTGTGTGTGCGTGTGTGTGTGTATGCATGTGCATGTGCGCACACTGGAGCTTGCTTGCAGATAAGTGGTGAGTGTGCCCATAATTTTTTTTTGAGTCTCATGGGGTTGTTTGGTGTTGAGTGGATATGTGTGTGTGTGTGTGTGTGTGTGTGTGTGAATATTTGAATGTGTGCGTGTAGGGGATGCCTATGCCAATACGATGCATGGACCACAAGTGTAAACACTACAGTAACCATAGTTCTGGCAGAGCTAGTCATAAAAACTAAGATTCCAAAGATATGGTAATGAGTTAGTTATGAGGTCTTCCTCATTGTGACCATATCTGTTTCTGAATCACATTTCCAACCAATCACATAAAATGACGTACCTGTGGTAGACACGTTACACAAGTGGTAGGATTCTTTCCGAATCCATTTTCATGTCTTTTCAACAGAAACAATCTTTCTTCTTTCCTTAAGTACATCTGCACATGTACTGTCAGACAAGTGGAAACCCATGGGCTACATTTCACTTTTACATTTTCTCCTAATATTCATTTCCATTATTTCTCATCCAAAGACTCTCAACTTAGATTTATATAAAAATGTTTCTAATCTGGTGCTATCTGTGTCATTATTCATCATGGATGGATCTTGGATCCGACCTCGGATCTGAGCCGGCAACTGAAGGACAAATCCAGAGCTCAATGCCCCCCCCTCCCATAATCCCCTGCTGATCTACAACCTCCAGATCTCATTTGACACAGAAATGCTGGGACGTGATATTCTGTAGCTCAAGAGACTAAATGCTAATAAGTTTTTCTTTTTTTTTTCTTATCTTGTAGCCTTAGAGTGTTCTTTACCCCGTTGTCTTTTAGAGTAGCTAGTTAGGTTTCCTCCCCTCCCTGTAGATTTCTATGTTTTTTGTCCCGTGGGTTCCCGCCTTTTTTTCCTGGTCCTTTTGGTAGTTTTTGGGTTAAGGGTAAAACCTTCGCTGTCCCTTCTTTAACTAATTTTCCTTTCAGTAAAGGTCGTTCTTTTGTCTTGGGCTTTCTCTACCTCTCTTTTTCCCGTAGAGTGTGCAGGTGTTTGTATGTGTGTGTGTCTTTGTAAGACTGTCTGGTAAAGATGTCTGAGATGTCTTCTGGCTTTAAGAGATGCACCTCATGCACTTGAAAGATGCCTCATTCTGACTTGCATGAGGAGTCTGTTTATTGCTTCGGTGAGAGTCACCTGGGGGTTGAATGTGACATTTCTACCGCATTCAACCCCAGGGCTCTCATGGATCGCAGGAACAAGTTGGTTGTGAAGGGGCTAGTGAGGGGGGTCCCTTAGCTTTCAGCTCCCCCTCTATGACATTTGTTGATCCAAAAAGGAAGACGTCATCCTCTTCCTCTAAAGAATCCCCTTAAAAAAAATGAGGCTGTCGGATCACAGATCCCTGGATCTGAGCCCAGCCTCTTTGGCTTTGGATCCACTCTCTTTCTCTCTGAGAGCCTTGGATCATTCTGTCAGATCTGAGGCCTCAGCACCTCAGAGGTCCTCGGATCCAACTTGGCACGAAACCTCTTCAGATCCAACCCATCTGTCAGATCCATCAACAGTGCCAACTAAAGCATCGAATCCATCCAGGACTTCAGATCCGACAATTCTTTTGAATCTGATAGTTACTGATAGTTCCCCCTCAAGGTCTAGGAGCTCAGATCTGAGGCATAGGAGTTGGTCTCCCTCATCAGATTGCAGAGTATTGGCAGGTTCTCCTACAAGGTTGGGACATTCTTCTGTATCTTCCAGGTCTTCCAGAAGTTTGTTTCCCACAGATATGGATAGGATGATCAAGAGTTTCCTCAATGCCCAAATCGAGTTGGGCTTGTTACCATCCCTGGCTCAGTTCCCTAGGGGACCTTCTCCATCCACAGGACTACACTCTCTTCATCTGATCCATCTGGGTTTGGATTGCCAGGATCAGAGCATTCCCTGTGAGAGGCCAATGGTGTCAGGTATCCCTCCCTTTCTGACACTGTCAGGGTCCCTGGTAAGCTCTGTTCAACTGCCCTCGGAACTTGCTGCACCTCAGCACCATGAGGTTTGTGCTGGTTCCTGGAGGGTGGGGTCAGGCCCAGAGTTTTTGAACTGTTCCCTCCCCTTGGAAGCCTCTGCACTGGACAGCTCAGGGCTGATATTGTCTGGAGATATCGGTGCTGCATTGGGGTCCCTCCTTCCTTCCCGGGTGGCTGTGGCTGTGGCCATGGGAGAGGAGAGGGGGCCTCATCCAGTCTGTCAGTCTTCTGGGCAGTAAAAAGGACCTTCTCTGACTGGGAAGTTACCTCTCCTTTATCTCTAGCCCCCCCCCAAGTCCCTCTTGACTTTGGGCAGTGAGGCATCATCATCCTTCCAGGGTCAGCCCTACCATAAGCACCTTCAGATGGGCCTTACCCCGCTCGGGGTCTGTGACTCTTCTGAGTCCTACCCAGAGCCCACTCTGGAGGAACCTCCTTGGAAAAGGATGTGCTAGAGGAGGCACTTGAACTCCCCTAGAGAGCCCTTCACTGAGGATATGGATTTCGAGGAGGGAGATAGGTCCCTCAGACGTCTGTCTAAGGAAGTGTCCTTTGGGGGAAACCTCAAAATTCTCAAACAAAGAGGCAGATGATCTTCTCCCACCCCACCTTTAGAGGAATCCATGCTCCTAAAGGCCTTCAGGATAGGTCCATCTCCTACCTGGGTGTCCCCCCTGCTGACGAGCTCATAAACTCATCTCCAACAGGGCATGGAAAGATCCATATAGAGTGAAATCAGTGCCCAAAAAGGCTGATACATTTCTTAGTCACCCCAAGGATAAGTCCTTTTGGAGTAAAGGCATCTCCTTTGATGCCAATGTGGTGGCCGCAGCTACTAAGAAGGAGATGGCCAAACAGAGCTCCATGGTCCATCCCCCATACAGAGAGTCTTGGGTGATTGACCACTTTGGAAAGCATGTGTTTGCCTCAGTTACATTCAGACTGAAAGCAACCAACTACATGGCACATTTTACCCGGCTTCAAAGGGATTTGGTGTCGGAACTCACCACTTCCCTTTCAGAGGTACTGCCTCTGGAGAGTCTCAAATTGGTCTCTCCAAAGCTATCCACTCTAACTTCCCTGGCTAATGCTTCGATGAGGTTGATCTCTAATGTTGCAGAGGCCACCTCTGGAGGGGTAGGCACAGGCATTGTGGGCTTGCAGAACCCTTTAAGGCATCTTTCTAATGTCCCCTTCAATGGGTCAACCTTGTCTGGTCCCTCTGTCAAAGAGACATTGACCCACAGCGAGCAGGAGGGGAAGACTCTGTCCATGGTATGGATCAAGCTTTCTACTCCCCAATGATCCTTTTCCAAGAATAAGAGGAGTAGTAAGAATCTTTGGTTCTGCAGGAGTCAGTCCTCCTTCCAGGATGCTCTACAGGAATCTGCTTCTAATGGATGGGGATTCAATGGCAGATGCTGCCCCAGAGGCAGAGGGGGTCTGCAGATCCAGGGCTCCTAGGAACCTTTCTTAGGGAAGCCCACTTAGTGCTCCTGAGGTGTTGCCCAGCTGTCCTGCCCTTGAGGCAGTCAGAGGATGACTCTTCCTTCACCCACAGGCCTGGACAAGTATCACCTTGGATCAGTGGGTGTTAAAGGATATTTTCAGGGGTTATTTCATTCCCTTTCTTCAGCCCTCTCCAATCCAAAAATCTCTCTCAGAATTTCCACACTACCAAAGGGAGTTGGTCCATCTCAAGGTCCAAGACCTTCTTTTAAAAAGAGCCATCCTAGAGTTCCCAACAGGACAATGAGAGCCCACAACTTACTCTCACTTCTTTTTGGTGCCGAAAAAGACTGGGGACCTGCATCCCTTTTTGGACCTCAGCTAACTGAACCTGTCAGTCAAGAAGTCCAAGTTCCAGATGGTCACAGTTCAGTCCATTCTGCCTCTTTTGTGCAAGAACAGCTGGGTATGCTCAGTGGATCTCACGGATGCATACTATCATATCAAAATTGACAGGTGCTCCAGGAGATATTTGTGCTTTCAGTTAGGGGACAAGCATTACCAGTTCAGAGCCCTACCCTTTGGACTCACCACAACCCTCCAGGTGTTTACCAAGTGTATGGCAGTGGTCACAGCTCATCTTTGGCTGCAAGGATTCCAGGTCTTTCCATACTTGGACAATTGGCTCCTCACGGCCCCCACCAGGCATCATCTTTCAATGGCCACCGACTATACTCTCAATCTCTTTCAGGATCTTGGCATCATGGTAAACCTGTTCAAGTCCAACCTTTCTCCATGCCAGAACCTAGAGTTTATTGGGGTTCTTCTGGACATGGTGTCAGAGACTGCAGCACTTCCTCTTCGCAGAGTTCAAATCATTCTGGACCAGGTCCATCAGTTGCTGACTCTCAATCATTGCACAGCTCACTTAATCTTGCAGGCATTAGGCTCAATAGTGGCTGCCATCCAGTCAGTGCCTCTAGCCAGATATCACATGTGGGTCCTGCAGTGGACCCTTGCGGTTCAATGGTCTGCTCTAGTTCACCCCATGTCCATGACCATCAGGATCTCTCAGGTGTGCAGAAACCATCTTGCATGATGGCTTCAAGCTCAGGATCTGATTCTAGGCAGACCCTTTTGTCTTCCCAGCCCAAGGCCATGGTGACCACAGATGCCTCCCTGTTGGGATGGGAGGGGCATTTTTGGGGAAGGGCAGTTCAAGACACATGGTCCCCTATAAAGACCAAATTTCGCATAAACATCCTGGAGATGAGAGCAGTTCTTTTAACATTGCAAGCCTTTCAGAAGTGTCTCCCTCTCAGGACTATAGCAATTCAAATGGACAACATGGCAGTGGTCTGGTACATCAACAAGCGAGGGGGAACACAGTCTTACCCGCTGTGCAGAGAGGCCATGAGAGTGTGGGAATGAGCGACATCTTCCAGGTGCTTTCTTCTTGCAACACACATTCCTGGCAGTTCAAACATGTTGGTTGACAAGCTCAGCAGATCTATCCTGAGTCCTCACAAGTGGTCCATGAATCCATCATTGGCACATCACATTTTTGACTGTTGGGGTCTACCTTGCTGCAATCTTTTTGCCTCCTCAGTCAACCACAAATGCAGCAACTACTTTGCCCTGATAGGGATGCTCTGGTTCATAACTGGCCATCGGAACATCTATATGCTTACCCACCAACTCCCCTCATTCCCAAAGTTTTGCAGAAAGCCCATCACCTGAAGACCTCTCTCATCCTCATTGCCCCCTTTTGGCCTTGTCAGGTGTAGTTCTCCCTGCTTTGGTCTCATCTGAAGTATTATCCCTAGATATTGGATCCTGCCTAGGATCTCATTTCCCACCCTTGGGGGCATCCTCTTCCTGTTGTCCACTCCCTTCATCTAACTGCATGGTTCCTCCAATTCCAGTGATCCTTTCCCAGTCCAGGCTTCCCTCTCCAGTGAAGAATATTATCTTAGCCTCTCAGAAACCATCTACCAAGAATGTATATTCTAGTAAAGTGAAAAGATTTTCAGTTTGGGCCAGACAAAGAAATCTAGAGCCTTTTTCAGCCCCTATTCCTGACATTCTGTTGTTCTTGGCTTCTCTTTTTCAGGAAGGGGCTAGTTTCTCCATGATTAAACTCCAGTTGGTTGCCATCTCTAATTTCCATTTGAATGAGGATCCCATCTTTTCTTCTAGGTTATGCAAGGCCTTTCTCAAAGGGGTCTTTCGCCTTAGACCTCCTATCAAAGATCCCTCCCCACCATGGGAATCTAACTCTGGTGTTTCAGTCTTTGACACAAAAGCCCTTTGAGCTTGCAGTATCTTGTGATCTTAAATTTCTGTCTTGGATGATGGCATTCTTGGTGGCTATTACTTCTGCCAAGAGAGTTTCTGAGTTGCAGGTTCTCAGCATTAAGCCCCCTTTTATGGTCTTCCACAAGGATAGGGTGTCTCTCAGAACTAATCCATCATTCGTTCCAAAGATAGCTTTGGAGGCCAGTCTTAACCAATCTATCCAGCTTCCTGTGTTCTTCCCTAATTACTCTAATAAGGGGAAATATATATTACATTGTTTGAACATCCATAGACAGCTACGCTTTTATCTTAAAATGACTGAAGAATTTTGGAAGTCAGATCAGCTCTGTGTAGCCTTATCTCAGGCCAGAAAAGGTCTGGCAGTTACCAAGGTATCGATTTCCAAATGGATTGTCAGCTGTAATTCCTGCATTTATGATAGCAGGCACATGGAACTTTCCAGATCAGTGTCTACATCTTCCACCTTCTTGGTTAAGCTTTCATTGGCTGAGATTTGTGCTGCTGCTACTTGGTCTAACCCTCACACCTTTGCTTCACATTATAAGTTGGATTTGGTGTCTAGAAACAGGGATTCCTTTGGTTCCTCTGTGCTCCAGTATAGCCTTCCCTGAGGCCTCCCAGGGTTCATAGTAGCTAGGGACTCTGACACATCCGTGATGAATAATGACACAGATAGCATCAGATAAAGAGTTATGTACTTACCCTAACTTGGAATGTGTGCTATCCAGTGTCATTATTTATCACATTCCTCCCGCCCTCCTTCCCCTTCCTTCTGGAGATCTGGTAGATGTGGACAGATGTTTTCTCTTGAGACGTTTTTAGTATTATGGGCAGTCTATACTGCTTTTTCTCTATCCAGCAAACTCGATCTGAGGGTTGTAGGTCAGCAGGGGATTATGGGAAGGGGAGGAGCTTGAGTTCTGGAGCTGTCCTTCAGTTGCTGGCTCAGACTAGAGGTTGGATCCAAGACCCATCTGTGATGAATAATGACACTGGATAGCACAGATTCCAAATTATGGTAAGTACATAACTCTTTTTATAGTTCAGTACAGTTGTTCCCTTCATTGCCACCACCACTTTAGTCCTAATTTTAGTAGCACATTCTTTCATCTCCTTTCTACATGATATATGAAATAGCTTTACATAACAGTTTCACTTTTATTAAAGAAAATGAAATTGCACTATAACATTTAGGCTTCTTTCGTCAGCTTCACAAAAAAATGGAAACAAAAACTCACAAACAAAGTGGCTGCAAGTTAATATGCTTAATCACTAGTAATCTGACTCAATATTCCATACATAGTACTCTCCACATTGCTGGGTTTCCCTGAAGTCCTGGATGACAGAATAAAAAGATTAATAACTTCCTCTTCAGATTCAACTATAAAGTATCACTTATCAAAATATATTTTACAAAATCATTTTAAAGATAATGGGACCCCCCTCCAAATTATAGCTATTTCTTTCATCAGCTTCAGCATTTCCAACAACCTTTCTTGCCCCCCCCCCAAAGGTTATACCTAACACTTCTAGTTTGCCCTTATTATAACCAATGTCTTGTGTCAAACTTTCTTTTCCAAAACAAAAATCTTTACTCTTTTGCTTATTTTCAAGCTATATTACTTCACTCTATCCATCAGATCTGTCAAACTTTTCTAAACACCACACAATTCTACACACATCTCCTTAAATGGAATATCCTTATAACAGCAATAAGAATTATTCGATATTGGTAGAAAATGGGCTTTGGTAATAATAAAACCCCAGCGAATAGCTGATGTTTCAAATGGTTGAATTAAAAATACAGGGACAGCCCAATCAAAAACAAGTTCACTCATGTACTACATTTGCTAACTGTTTAATCAATAACTCTACCATCCTCTGTCATTGCCACAATAAATGTAAACTTTTATTTGCTCCTTTTTGCAACTGTCAATTAACTGTAAGTTTTAAACTGAATTGGGTGGTTAATGCAAAGTGCCGGGGCTAGGACCTAGAAGTAATAACTAGTTAAGAATAAGTACATTATTTGTAGCTTTATATCACATGCTATAGTCATTTTATGTGCTAATCATTTCCCTTTGATATTGCTGCCATCGTCAGCTTTTGTCCACTGCAGTTCTTACTGTCTAGTTGGTGGTGTTGCAGAGTCTGAATAAGTGTATCAATGAATGCTACTCTGTTAACACTAATTAAAAGCAGAAATCTCAGAAAAGTTCCTTTATTGTGGCAGCAGTACTTGAAACTTCCACATACCAAACAACAGCAGTTATTTGCTCTTGACTGCTGGTGTCTATGTTGCAATCAAGAATCATAGAAAAGTGCTCAGATTTGTTTACCTTTCCTACAGTGGTTCTTAAAATAGTATGTGAAATTCTGACTGTGCTTGCCAAGAAACTAAGCCATTATGTCTCCGTTAACAATCCAGCAGATATGTTCACCTCACCTGTTATGGAATCAAAGCATGCCAAGATTAAGAGATGGCCTAAAAAATGCCATTTGTATAAAATGCATGCATCACTTGTACCATGGAATGCTAGGTAATGGTTGATACCTAAAATACATTCCAAAACAGCATACCAATGAGTTATTCTTTTACTATTACCACTTGTCTTTTTTCATCCATTGTCTACCTACTCTTTAGTCTGTTGTCCAATTCCTTCCACTTTGTGACTGTTACATGTTCTGGTGCTCTGTCATGACAGTTTACTTTGACATCTCTGTCCATGATCTCTGTCTACTAGTATGAAGAAAGTGGCCAGAATATCCAAATAAGTTCAAGCAAAGCTATAAAAATGCATCTTTTGACATAAAGTAAATTGACTAATTATGCTTTTTAATGTCTCCACTGGACAACAATGTCAAAATAATTTTCATATGTAAAACCTCTTTTCTGTTCATTTATTGGGAACTATAACAACATGACTCTCAGAAGTCCATGTTGCATGGCAACTACTCTGAATTTGCCCCTTAGCAAATATGCTCAAGTTTCTAGATCTTCAGATACGATATCTGATGACCCCCTCCACATTACAGGTGACATTTTTTTTCTGGCACAGCAGAAGTATTGATAGCTTCAGAATCAAACTCTAGTGATGACTGATACATTTATAAAGATGTGTCTTCACATTCCAAGATAATTTGCTCCATGCCAATGGTACTTGTTTCATACTGGGGATCTTCTAGTGCAGTCACAAGAACAGGTATGCTGATACAGGTATAACTTGTGTTGAAATACCTCCCTTTTCAGGCATTGAATAAAAAGAGAAAATTCTTAATGAAACTCAGCTGTTGCTTTTGTGTTTTTCTTTCTCTGGTGTTGCAACATTTTGCAGATCCCAAGAAGCACATGTGCTTCACATCTGTCTATGAGTGGAACTAGAAAAATAAACCGAATTACTAGGAATTCAAATAAGAAGTTCCATTTGTGGTAATCCTGGTAATGAAAAGCACCATATTTAGAGGGACTCATTTTAGCCAAATGTTTAGTTATCCCACCAAACCTGTAAGTAGTATGACATTTCTGCAACTGTACAGCATAATTTGTATAGGTTCCATGAGCAGTTATTTTTAACATATCCTAAAACCTACGATATATATATAGCACCACATGGAATGGTAAACATCCTAAGCCTAAGCTTTCCCTAAAACCATATTTTCAAATCATAATCCAGTTCTTTAAGGACATCAAATCAAATTGCCTTGCAAATTAAAAATATAGCAAGGTAGACTACATCACATAATCCATCCTTTCAACCCCAGCACGGTTTCAAAATTAGGTGCAATACTGTCACATTAATTAACAAACTGGTAAATCTTATAGCTACCAATTTACATAGGTGCAAACATCCTCTGTCAAGCTTTCACAGTATAACAGATTAGATTCTAAAGACTTACTCTAAGGGTAACTGAATTACTCAGGTGTAATACCTATCTATAACACAGCATTACACAGAAGTAACTGTAGATTAGAGTGTGTCTGTTACTTTAAGAGCCATTCCAGTCAGTGGGCACATGCATAAAAGTACTCAGCATGTGCAAGCAAGAGTGCCATTTGCAGAGAGCAGCCAAGGTGTAGGCATGCATGTGTACAGTAGTCAGTCAGTTAGTTAGTTTGTTTAAGTTTAATGTTACTGTTTTCCATCCTGATGTGTTTGTGTGCAATAAACTACTTAAATGAGCTCCCAGCCTCATCATCTTATTGAATATAGACAAGACGAGCGACATGGTGTCAGAATGGGATCCAGAGGAAAACTTCTTCAACCCCATGAGGTAGGCAGTTACAGTTGTAGGAATTTACAGGAATGGATCATCCCTGCTCAAAAGACTCACAAACAGGTCATAAAGACAAATCCAGGTACTAAAACTCGCTTAAAATTATTTTTTTACTCAATGAATATAAAAAAAGCATTAAAAGCATTCAAAACAACTAAGTAAACAAAATGCTTGAAATTATAATATATTGATAAAAATACTCAAAATGCTTACAAAAGTGCTTGAAATAACTTCTGAATTGCATAAAGTATATAAAAAAGAGAAAATGACTGTATTCTTTTGCTATGTGTTTCTTTTTCGTGTTAACTAAAGCTATCCGAGATATTCAAAGTGTGCAGTGTTCGCAAGTTTGTGTAGTATTACAGTACAGTTATTTCACAGAAAATGGTCATTTCAAAGAGTTTATCTTACAGCTAAATATTTTTTCGAGTACCTGGTGTGTGTGTACTTAATTACATGGGCATTTTGTTGGCATGGCAGACAGATTTCGCAGACCTAGTCCACTTGTATTTGATAATAATGTTGCTGAAAACTGGAGAGTGTTTGAGCAAGAGTATGATATTTTCATACAGGCTGCTTTTTCTGACAAAAACAATACAAATGTCTGGTATTAAAGATGATGCAGTGAGAAAGATTTTGTTTTGAGACAGTGATTTAACTTTGAATAAGGCCACAGAGATTTGTCAGATATATGAGCTCACAGAAAAGCACACAAATATGCTTGCAAATGAGAAATGCATGCTTCCAATGCCTTCCAGTGTTAATGTTGATAGTATGCAGCATGTGGTTAAAAGATACAGGCCTAAGGGTGTGGCTGCGTCAGTGAAACCAAAAGCATTTCTAGAAAGTTCCAGGGCACCTCTAGTAAAATTCAGAGCATGCTCGGTGAAGCAGATGGATGAGTCAGCAAAATCTGTGGCAAGCCTCATAGTCAACTGCCATAATTGTGGAGGTAGCCATGAGCCCAAAAGAAAAAAGTGCTTAGCTTTTGGTCAGCAGTGCCACACATGTAAAAAGTGGGATCATTGCAAAAGGTTCTGTAAATCAAAAGAGGCACATTCTTTTATTAAAAGAGAGCATTCAAAGAGTCAAGTTGATCAACTAGAAAGCTGTGACCCTACTTTTTATGATGATGGTGTGTCTGTGCTTGGTGAAACAGTTAATGCAGTAGATTTATGGACAAAGAATGAAAAATTTTGTACTGTTCTGATTAATGGGAGACCTATTGAGCTCAAAGTTGATACCGGTTCAAAGTGTAATGTTATGTCAGCAGAAATGTTTGCCAAAATAAGTGCTGATGAGAAGCTTGATCTGGCAAAGTGTGCGAAGCTTGTTGCTTATGGTGGTGAAAAAATTCAAACAAAAGGCTCAGCAGTAGTCTGCTGGGAACAGCTATGACTTGTAACTTTACATAGTCAAGAGGCATGTACAGACACTGTTAGACCTCAGAGACAGCCGGAAAATGGGACTGCTTTCATTTAATGCAGAAGCCCACCACTTAAGCAGGTACGGCAATGAAACCTTAGCACAAACTATTTTTTCTGACTATGCTTATCTTTTTGAAGACAAGTTAGGCAAACTCCCAGTTGTGTACTCCATAAAATTAGACTCTGAAATAAGTCCAGTTATCAGACCAGCAAGGAAAGTTCCAGCAGCCTTTCAGGGCAGAGTCAAAGCTGAGCTAGACAGAGTGGTGTATTTAGGTGCAATTTGTCCAGTAGAAGAGCCAATTGAATGGGTATTCTACATGGTGGTAGCTCATAAGAAAAGCTCAGATGATATTAGAATATATATTGATCCAAGAGACTTGAACAAAGCACTAAAATTACCTCATCATCCAATGCAGAAGTTGACACTCTTATGCCAAATGCTACTGTTTTTTCTGCCTTAGATGCAAAAAGTTAATTTTGGCAAATTTTGCTTGACCGAAAATCTTTATTGCTTGCCATTTGCCATTTGGAAGGTACAGATTTTTGAGAATGCCATTTGGGATAAATTCTGCCAGTGAAGTCTTTCAATATGCAATGGCGCAATTTTTTTTCTGGCTATCCATGTGCTATTATAGTAGGTGATATTTTTGTAGGAGGCAATGGCAAAGTCGAACATGATAGATACCTCAGGAAAGTTCTGGAACATGCTCGTGAGGTGAATCGTAAGTTGAATCCTCAGAAATACAAATTCAGCCTACAAGAAGTTACTTATGTGGGTCTTTTCTTTACCAGTGCAAGTTTATGACCAGATCCTTCCAAGCAATCTGCAATTCTTGAGATAACACCTCCAGACAATGTCACCTCCTTACAACGTTTTCTTGGCATGGTCAACTATTTGGGCAAGTTCATTCCAGATTTCAGTGAGCTTTTAGCCCCTCTAATAGAACTGACACGCAAAGAAGTAACCTGGTCCTAGTCAGAACAACACAAAAGAGTATTTGATGTCCGGAAACATAGAATTGCCAGTCCACCAACTTTAAGATACTATGATGTTCACAAACCTGTAACTCTTTCTTGTGATGCTTCAAAGTTTGGTCTTGATGCAGTCATTCTTCAAGAGGGTAGACCACTAGCCTATGCATCCAGAACCCTAACCCAAACTGAGATGCAGTATGGTCAGACAGAGAAAGAACTCTTGGCAATTATATTTGCATGTTTGAAGTTCCATGATTATATTTATGGCATTCAAACTGAGACTGACCACCAACCTTTGGTCACTATTTTGAAAAAGGAAATGCACACAGCTCATGTGAGACTGCAACACACGAT
Source organism: Protopterus annectens (assembly GCF_019279795.1). NCBI lineage: Eukaryota > Metazoa > Chordata > Ceratodontiformes > Protopteridae > Protopterus > Protopterus annectens. The sequence continues at coordinate 1,546,178,786 of NC_056725.1, read as the reverse complement.
GCTGAAATTGCAAAACTATCATTTTTACTTACAATTCCAAAATTGAAGAAAAACAAACTGTCAAAAAATAAACCAAAAGGTTCCGAACCAGCAGGTGTAAAACTCCAAAGGTTTATTAGGAAATGTAAAAGTAAAGCGCTTTTCGTCAACCTTAGTAGGAAAACTTCTTCAGACCTGAAACAGGGCTTTTTCTTTTTCATTATTACTTGGTTTTAGTAGACTCTTATTCAAATTGGTTCGAAATTGACCTACTTCCTAATCTGATGTCAAATACTGACCTAACTAAATTGAAGAGACATTTTTCTGTCCATGGTAGTCCACATAAAGTCATTTCTGACAATGGTGCACAGTTTACAAGTCAGCATTTCAAGAGATTTGTTGAAATGTGGGACTTTGTTCATGTTATGAGTACTCCTTAATACTCACAGTCAAATGGCATGGCAGAATGTGCAGTTCAATGTGCAAAGCAGTTGTTGGAAAAGTCTAAACATGACAATACTGATGTTTCTAAATCTGCTTAATCTCAGAAACATACCTTACGACAGTCTTCTTGGTTCACCTGCCCAGAGGTTAATGTCGAGACAAACCAGAACCACACTGCCAGTCACTAACAATTTCTTGGTTCCAAGTGCTAAAAATAACAAAGCAGTAAAACCTCAACTCTTAAAGAAGCATTTGTCCCAAACGTCTTACTATGATAAAACTAGCAAACCTCTGAATCCATTAAAAGAAGGCGAGATAGTGAGGATGCAGACAGCAAAAGGATTTGACTGAATGGGACTTGTAAAACATTTGTGTGAAGAACCAAGATCCTACGTCATTGACTCGCAAGGCATGGAATTCAGGCGTAATTGGAAACATTTACTAATGGTGTCCAGGCCAGTGTTGCAGCATTTTGCTTGTAACAAAGACTCTAATTCTCAGAGTGATTTGTCTAATGTTCCTGTTCCAGAGAACATTTCATTGTCTGTTCCTGTTCCTAAAAGTATCCCCAAAAGTCCTCATGATGAACATACCTCAGTGACTGTCCCTGTGCTAAACCCAGTTCAAGTTATTACATTATGACGTCAGGTTGTATCTCAAGACCTACTCTCAAATACACAGCAAGCTGGACATGATTGTTATTTGTATATATTTGTATAATTTGCTTGCTCATATGATCGTCATTGTTTATTTGCATGACCAACTAGTCAAAGAGGGAGGATGTAGATCAGAGTATGTATGTTCCTTTAAGAGCCATTCTAGTCAGTGGGCATGTGCATATAAGTACTGACCATTTGCAAGCAAGAGTGCCATTTTGTAGTGAGCACCCAAAGTCGAAGCATGCATATGTGTAGTAGTCAGTCAGTTTGTTTAACTTTAATGTTACCCTTCTCCATCCTGATGTGTTTTTGTGCAATAAACTACTTAAATGAACACCCAGCCTCATCGTCTTATTGAATATACACAAGACGAGTGACAGTAACTCTTTCATACTTGTCAACAAATCTTCTGTAGAACCCATCAGTTTGAATGTTTAGTCTCTCTGAGCTGAATACTAGTTTTTAGAAACTGCTGGGGGAGAAAAGAAATTACAAACCCTGGACCAGTTTCATTCAACTGCAGTACAGAAGCCAATCAACCTAAGCAAACTGTCTTTGAATCTATTTCCTTATACTGCAGAACTCACAGCTGTCTCTTACCATACAGTGGTATTGACAATTTATAGCACACTGAGCCTTCTGCTCAGATAATGCAATTACAGATCCATACCTTATCTTCCATGCAACTACTAATTCTAAAACTCAGCCCAAAGCTCAACTATCTATAGGTATTCATCAAGTGTGCCCAAATTGTGTTTTAACTTAATGGCTGCCAAGACCACTCTATCAGTCCAGCCACCCAAACAGAATATAAAATTTATTTATCCAGCATCCACAACAACTCAATAAAACATGGACTTCCTAATTGATAAGGAGAAAAGCATGGAATAAAGTAACATATACATACACTCTATGTCAGGATGGAAAATTAAAAAAAGCACCAGGCAAACAGGCAGGACAACATGAATGACAACATCCATGAAATCACAAATTTGCATTTCATAGAGCCAAGTGTTGCATTCACAGTATACCTTCATATGCAGCATAATTTGATATATCATCTGTTATTAAATGCATGTTTGCATAATCAACTCCTATTCACCATGAATAGTTACAGCTATGCTTGACCCAGTAGATTTGAGAGTCTGATCGAAATTGGATGAAAACATATTGGAACATTTCTTTGCTTTCTGACAAATACCAGAGTCACAGGAACACTTAAAGATAGTAAAACACAGCTGTGAAGTTTACAACACAGCATGATATAGCAGTTAAGCATTCCTGCACCCTGACTGTTAACAGTGATTATACAGTCCTTACCACAAGTAATAAAGGGGCTGCATGATGAAACAGCAATCATAAACACCTGAAGTGCAAGTCACATCATTCCAGCCTGTCCTGCCTGCTAACAGTGTCATCATTCATTTTTACCAATCAAGGATACCCAGAGGATACAGCCTTCCACACAAGCCTCAATCCAACAACAGAGAAAAAACTGAAAAACTAATTATGGAACAGCAAAAATGTAATTTAAAAACAGCCACAAGGAAGAACAATGCAATTAATACACAGGCTACACCACTGATATAAAACATGATATGATCCAAGATGGGAGCAGGCTCCTTTTGATTAGTTAACATAATTTACCAAAAGTGATGAAACTAGTTTGCAGTCAGGAAGTTGATGCTGCATTTAAAAATAGCACAGAGAATAAATAGTGCAAGAATCAATATCCTGTGTGTATGCCATCAGAAAAAGGGCTAAGCTGTGAAGTTTAACATCCTTAAACCTAAGGGACCTTTGCTGCAAAATTATCTGCACTTGCAGCAAGTATAGGAAATGATTCTCAAACAATCTTGTATTGTGTGTGGTACTTTGTTATAACAGCTACCACAAAGGAAACTAGTTTCATGATGTTTGCTAAAAGATAACAGTTATTTTAAAACAACAACTGTGGTCAGTTGCTGCTTTTACAGACTACCTCTATATGCACCAGTTCTGGCTACTTTGACTATGTGCACCATCAGATATTTGATTGTGATAAAATTAAAATAATACCCAGTGTATTACTTTCCAGCTTGTTAACACAGAAATTTACAAAAAAACAAGCAAAGGCAGATCAGTGACTGATCAAATAACAGCAGGGTCAGTTTACTTCACCCTGGATACCAAACAAGTATAGTCATTTAAATGACTGTGTACATCTTAGATGTTTGTGATCTAATAATAACATCTTGTAAGCCATTTCATACAAACACTCACTAGCCCAGCAAAACCAGATTAATGGCAGTGGTCAAAGCATGCAAAATCAGGGTATATCACTTTCATTCACAGACTGCCCTAAAAGTACAGACACTTTAAGTATGTATATCTCAGATATTTGGTTATGATTAAGTAAAAAATGCCCACATTAAAGAATTTTAACTTCTTTCATACAAATGCACAGTAGCTCTGCAAAACCAGATAAATGATAAAATGATATCAGGGTCAACCACTGTTAACAACAGACTGTCTCCATATACAGTTACACTTACTTTATTGACACTGTATACTTCAGATGTATATTAGTGATCAAATAAAAATGACCAAAATAATGTCTTTCAACTTATTCCACATAAACTCATACTGAGTTTGAAAATCAGAGCAATGACAATTTAACATAAAACAGCTGCAAGGTCTGTCTTTTTTTACATGCACACTGCTTCCATACAGTGTTATAGGCTCTTTATTGACTATGCATATCTCAGATGTTTGATTGTGGTCAAATAACTAATGGCCACAATAACATATCTCAACTTGTTTCAAACAAGCATACACTAAGCCTGCAAAGCCAGATCAATGATTATGTGTGATTAAATGACAGTGTGGATAATTATTCACAGATTTCCTCCATACTGACCAATCATTCCCACTTTGACTACATATACTTTAGATATTTGATTGTGCGTAAACTAATCACCACCATAATGTACTTCTACTTGTGTCACACAAATCTTCACCAGCCATGTATAGCAAGACCAATCATTGCAGCTGTACTTAAACAGCAGAAACAATCACTGTATTCCCAGATTTCCTCCATACATGTCATTTACAGTCATTTAAATTTGCTATGTATAACTCAGATACTTGTGATATAATAAAAATGTTGGCTACAGTAATGTGTTATAATGTATTTTACACAAATACACAGTATCTCTGAAAATTTGGATAAAGAACTGCCAAACTATTATCAAACAATGGCAGGGTCAGTCATTGTTTTATGGACAGACGTACACCATATCCATTTATAGTCCTTTCTGACTATGTACACATCAGATGTTTGATTGTGATTAAATAAAAAAATGTTACGGTATTGTATTTTAGCTTGTTTCAGAAGAATGCACATTAGCCCTGAGAACCCAGATCTAACTACCATCAAAGTATACAGAGGGCAAGTCAATCTGCCAGAATTCAGAAAGTATGAGCAGGAAGGCATAACACAGATTTTCCTACTTGTAAGCCTTTGTGATACTTAGACTGATCTACTACTGAGGTTTCAAATTTGTGGAGTATGCAGCACAGTGGGGATTCATTCTGGTCAAGCCATTTCTAAAGTGGCAGTCTGGAGGAGCAGCTAATGCTAATTAGCCATGAGTGTTCCTTTACAAACTCCAGTAACATCTGATTTATGCTGCTGAGTGGTTCAGTAAAATGATCTTCTGTGCAATTCTCGACTGCTAGAAGAAATGGTCAACATTGTCATTCACTCCTATTGAAGCAGTTGGGGTACCAGTAAATTCAGTGAAGAAAATCCAAATCAAGGCAAAAGCGACTGGAAATGACTCGAAGAGACTCAAAAAAGAAATAGCGTACACTGTTTAATTATCCGCTTTCGTCCACAGACTTCATCAGAATGAAACATACAAGACAAACAAAGTTTAAATAAGTAAAAAATCACCATAGAAATTAATTGAAAGTAATTAATCATGTTAATTCAAAAATGAATACCAATGCACTTTTAAAAAGACAGGAACACTATCAAGTAATGTGAAGGCAAACTAAATCATTTCTTTTGTTAACTTTAAGTTTTCTGTGTTTAAGGAAGCATTTTACATTAATGGCCTCATTGAGGCCAGGAGGACAGTCAGATCTCAATTTAATTTGCCAATAGGTCTCCCTTTGGAGTAGAAAGTTCTTAAAATCCCCCTCCCTCATGTCTTTGTGACAAACTTCCAATATTGAAAATAAAAACTTGTTAAAAGAATGACACACTAGACTGTGTTTAAAAAGAGCATTTTTGTCATCTTTAGATTTAATACAATATAAATGTTCCCTTATTCGGGTTCTTAACTGCCTAGTGGTCATACCAACGTAAAAGGCGGTACAAGATGAACACAAAGCAATGTAAACAACGCCTGAATAGTGGCAGTTCACAAAACCAGGAACAGGAAAGGTCCTGTTAAAAGTAGCCACTGAGATGTATGGTCCAGTTGAAATGTACCTACATGTATTACAATCGTAACAGCAATTCATGCCTCTTTTACTTGTGGAAACTCCACAAAAGATGTTTTCACCTCTTTCCAAAATCTTTTTTAAATTATAATCATTCCTGTGGACAAACAAAGGTTTGTCTCCTAAGACGTCAATGTTAGGGTTTGGTATATTACTGTTGTTGGTGTTCTTAAAAGTCAAATTGTCCAAATGTAAACCGGCCTTGCATTCCCCAAGACGAGGGTATTGAAGCTGTGAGGAACTTTTTAACAAATTTTTATTCTGTTTTTTCCAAAAGTACTATCTCTTTGATTTGTAGATTTTTGGAGATTATTTTAGAGAATAATTTTTTTCTGTTCGAACAAGTTTACTATCGACAGAAAAGAGGTGTAGCTATGGGGTCTTCGGCTGCCCCAGCCTATGCCAACGTTGTCATGACATTGTGGGAACATCAATTCATTCCATTTTTAGTTCAAAAATATCAAATTTTGTTTTATTGTCGTTTTATTGATGATTTGTTTTTTATTTTAGACTGTAAGGAGATGGTTATTGACACCTTCCTTACTGACATTAACTCTTGTTCCTCATATTTAAAGTTTGTTATTGGTGGCCATGGTATTAACACTAACTTTTTGGACGTTAACTTGAGGTGGGACCCTGAGGAAAATAGGATACACAGTCGCATCTATAGGAAAAAGACTTTCAATAATGGGTATCTCCACTACAAAAGTGGGCATCCAAAACATGTCATTTCCAACATTCCAAAAGGACAGTTTATCAGGGCAAGTCGTATGACATCTAAAGACTCTGATGTCCTCCAAGAGTTTTGTTTTATCATTTCTTTGTTTTCCAACAGGGGCTACCCAAAACCAGATTTAATCCAAACGGCCACTGACATTTACAACAAACGAACTAGTTATTATTTACCGTTATTAAGTTTACATTTGGACAATTTGACTTTTAAGAACACCAACAACAGTAATATACCAAACCCTAACATTGTATGTTCATTAGAGATCAATTCGGACAGTCAGCGTATCCAGGGTATTATATCAAAAAATTGGAGAGTTATCAGGGGGAACGCTGAAATGTATGACGTCTTAGGAGACAAACCTTTGTTTGTCCACAGGAATGATTATAATTTAAAAAAGATTTTGGAAAGAGGTGAAAACATCTTTTGTGGAGTTTCCACAAGTAAAAGAGGCATGAATTGCTGTTACGATTGTAATACATGTAGGTACATTTCAACTGGACCATACATCTCAGTGGCTACTTTTAACAGGACCTTTCCTGTTCCTGGTTTTGTGAACTGCCGCTCTTCAGGCATTGTTTACATTGCTTTGTGTTCATCTTGTACCGCCTTTTATGTTGGTATGACCACTAGGCAGTTAAGAACCCGAATAAGGGAACATTTATATTGTATTAAATCTAAAGATGACAAAAATGCTCTTTTTAAACACAGTCTAGTGTGTCATTCTTTTAACAAGTTTTTATTTTCAATATTGGAAGTTTGTCACAAAGACATGAGGGAGGGGGATTTTAAGAACTTTCTACTCCAAAGGGAGACCTATTGACAAATTAAATTGAGATCTGACTGTCTTCCTGGCCTCAATGAGGCCATTAATGTAAAATGCTTCCTTAAACACAGGAAACTTAAAGTTAACAAAATAAATGATTTAGTTTGCCTTCACATTACTTGATAGTGTTCCTGTCTTTTTAAAAGTGCATTGGTATTCATTTTTGAATTAACATGATTAATTACTTTCAATTAATTTCTATGGTGATTTTTTACTTATTTAAACTTTGTTTGTCTTGTATGTTTCATTCTGATGAAGTCTGTGGACGAAAACGGATAATTAAACAGTGTACGCTATTTCTTTTTTGAGTCTCTTCGAGTCATTTCCAGTCGCTTTTGCCTTGATTTGGATTTACTTGTTTTGGTTCTGGACTTTGTTATTAAATTCAGTGAAGAGATGGGGTGGGGATGTTCTGCTTTGTGTGTAAGTATAAGTGTGTGTGTGTGTGTGTGTGTTTGTGTGTGTGTGTGTGTGTGTGTGTGTGTGTGTGTGTGTGTGTGTGTGTGTGTGTGTGTGTGTGTGTGTGTGTGTGTATTTGCATGTGTGCATCTCCCACCAGCCATCTGCCTGGGTGGTCACACTAGTGGATGAGAATCAACATTTCAAGGGACACAATAAATATGTGTGTGTGTGTGTGTGTGTGTGTGTGTGTGTGTGTGTGTGTGTGTGTGTGTGTGTGTGTGTGTGTGTGTGTGTGTGTGTGTGTGTGTGTCTGTGCGTGTGTGTGTGTGCCTGTGTTGTACCATGTGAGATGGACAAATGGGTGAGTGTTTCCATGGATATGATTGATTCTTGGGGGGGTTGTTTGTTTTGTGTATTTTTCTGTCTGTGTATGGGAATATCTGGGACTGCATGTGTGTGTGTGTCTATGCATGGGTGTCTGAATATGTGTGTGTGTATTTAAGTGTAAGGGGGTGCCTTTGCCAACATGATGCATATGCCACCAGGAAGAACACTACCACAGTCAGATCAGACAGCACTAGTGTTAAAAAATTGTAATTCAGAGATATGTTAATGAGTTAATAATGTGGTCTTTCTCATTGGGTGCATAGCTATATCCAAATCAAATTCTCTCACCATCATGTAAATTAAGCTACCTATGGTGGGCAATGTACTCAATATGTGAGAATCTTTATGAATCCTGGGAACTGCCATACACAGTTTCCTCCAAACTGACCAATTATAACCATATTGGTTATGTACACCATCAGATATTTGACTGTGATCAGATAAATGAAATGGCAACAGTAATATATTTCAACTTGTTTCACACAACTGCGCATTAGACCTTCAAAGCCAGATCATGATTATCTGCGATAAAACAACAGAGGTCAATCACTTTCATTCACAGACTTGATTCATGCTCAGTAATTATAGACATGTAATTGGCTATGTATACCTCAGATATTTATGATCTAATAAAAGGATAATAGCCACGGTAATGTAGTATAATATGTTTCACAGAAACACAAACTTAGTAGCCATGTAAATCCAGACAAATGGTGTTGATCTGTAATCAGACAGCAGAGTCAGTCACTTTTCTCCACAGACTGCCTGTATACCATGTTATAGTTACTTTGTTGACTGTGTATATCTCAGATATTTCACTGTTATAAAAAGTACGTTTACTAGTCCTGCAGTGCCAGATCAGTGATTGTCTAACTGAGATCAAACAACAGCAAGGGGTTAGTCACTTAAACACTGCCTACATACCCACAGTTATAGAAACGTTTCCTGTGTATATCTTTAGATGACTGATTGTGATCAAATAAAAATAATGGTCATAGTATTATTTTACAACTTGCTTCACACAAATGTATAATAGCTGTACAAATATAAATCAATCATTTCCTGTGTTTGTTTAATCTAAAATCATCCACATACTCAATTATAGTCACTTTGGCTATGTTTAGTGTTAGATATTTGTCTGATTAAATAATAAAGTAGCCAGAGCAATATCCCACATAAGCACATACTAGCCTTCTGAAGCCATACCAATGTCTGATCAAATGACAACAGGATCAGTCACATTCTTCTACAGTCTTTCTATAGCCATTTGACCATCTATACCTCAGATATGTGAATGTGAGCAAGCAAAAAAAAAAACTAAGGGCCTGTGGAAAGTATTACATCTAGTTTCACACAATTCACTAGCACTACAAAACAAGATTGATGACAGTCTAGTAATTAACCTGCAGCAGAATAATGCAATTTGGACTGTATCTGTACTCACCAATTATCACAGTTCTGTTGACTGTGCAAAATGCAGATGTTTGATTGTGATGTAGTAAAACCATAACTGGCCACAATAATGTATTCTAACTCATTTCACACAAATCAACATATTCTGCCACTGCAAAGTCAGATCAATTAATGTTTAACTGTGATAAAAACAGAAGGAGTAATCCCTTTCATTGTTGGACTGCCTACATACTCAGTTATAGCTATTTTATTGACCACTTACTCCACAGATATTTGACAGCAATCACAAATAAAAAATAATAGTCGCTACAATCTAAGTCTGTTTCACATAAATATGTACTAGCCTTGCAAACCCAGATCAGTGACAGTCTAACTGCAGTCGGATACCAGCAAGAGTAAATCACTTTGATTTACAGACCATTTCTATACTCACCAATTATAGTCTCTTTGATTATGTACACCTCAGAGGTTTGTGATCAAATAAAATGCAATTCACACTGTAATGTATCTCAACTTTATTCACACAACTGCAAACTAGTCCTGCAATGTCAGATTGTTAACTGCCTGTGATAACATGGCAGCAGTGGACTGTGATGGTTATTTGCAGACTGATGCAACACCACCAACTGCAACCACTTTGACTATACACAACTCAGTTGCTTGATGTATATCATATAAACATAAATTGAATGGTCACAGGAATATATTTTAACTTGTTTTACACAAATGCACGGTTATGTTGTAAAGCCATGTCAATTATCAGACACACACACCTTGTTAAATTAAAATCAATAAATGTTCAGTCACCTCCTCCCTCCCACATACATACACATGACCCACAGTGCCTATGCAGTTAACAAACACATCTTTATTCAGTCATCACCCTTACAGACACACACACACACACACACACACACACACACATACTACAATTCATTTATACTTCTTTCACCAATGCATACACGTCCCTAATGTTGAAATAGTCATACAACAGAACATTCTCTGACCTAAATACACACAACAGTATTATTCTTTTAGAAAGAAACCCAATGTTATTATTATCTTATTAATTTAAAGCCTTACCTCCGTCTGAAGGCTTGACAGCAATTTTGTCCTGGTCTAGTCAGTCTATGACTTCCCTGAACCATACATCCTCCAGTGATGATCTTTTTCTCAACGTTTTACTGCATTGCAAAAGAACATTATTCTCAGATTTCAGAGCCTTCAGTCAAAGGTGCCCTTTTAGGGAAACAAATCAATCTGAACTGCAGATTTAAGCAAGAAATGTGCTCACCTCACTGAAAGCAATTGTGCTTCACAGCCAAAAAAAAGAGTAACTATAGTAGACTGCTAAAACCTATTTAACGGTGGTGGTGCTGCGGTAACATTGTTGCCTCACAGTAAGATGCTGTCCGGTTCGATTCTCAGCTAGAGCGTCTTCTGTGTGGAGACATGCGTGAATGGGCGTACCTTCGTTGAAGGTTGTGCTTCAGGGCTGGCAACTCGACACGTAAAAATCTTCTGCCAATCATTAGCGGACCGGAGTTCTGCTGTGGCGACCCCTAACCAGGAAAAGCCGAAAGACACAACAACAACTATTGCTTCACAACTTCTGCAACCAATCAAGTCTATTGTTTGGCTGAAATAGACCTAACAGATTACAACTTACAGCTGTGTCATTCTTATGCTTACTTAAAAATGCCTGTAAATACAGACACTGAGTTTAGTGCAAGCAGGCCCGTGCAGACAAGAAAAATGCCCATGCATTCACATCTTCATGACTAGTATCTTCTTTTATCACTTTCCTTCTGACCCTTACAACCAACAAGTCATCAGGGGGTCTCCTACAGCCACATCTTTTAGGGGATGCCAAAAGCAGGCTATGCCCTCTAAACCCCTAATGTTATATAATCAATGCTAAGGTTGCTGTATCACAGAAAAATGAGTATTCCCCTGCAGTGCCTTCCATTCAATCACTGTGCATTTTAGGGAAATCTACAATATCCTCCCAACCAGCATTTGATCAGCAATGTTAATACCCTTTCATCTGAAAATCATTTATGTGACTAAACCTTGGCAGTTCAAAATGCAACCAAAAATAGTATGACATCACATTATAAGACAGATAATGGCAGTCAATTTAATATATTGACTCAAAGAATAGTAGTAGAATGAAAAAATCAGTAGGTGGTATGAATTCAGCTTTCTTTTTATTCAGAAAAATATATATTTTTATTTAGAAATATCATGAAATCCAAATAACAGATGGATGAGATTAACAGACATTGTATGTATTGTGTAGGGTTAATACTGTGGAATCTGTGGAATATATATATGCAGAAAAATCCCTTATTCAGAAAATAAAGCACAGCATGATGGGATCCAATAAATTACTGGAACAAGTCTTGCTATGGTGCTCAAAATATATGTAAGTAAACAAAAACACATACTTAATGATAATGCAGTTCAAAGACAGCTATAGTGATGCCATCTTACTGCATGATGCTGTCATACAACGGCAGCCATCTGGCAGTGGGTTACATGTTTTCCAGTCAGGACAAGGGAAGATGCATCATAGCTGTAAGTGCCAACACACAACATCCAAAAATTGTAACTCAGACCTCAGTGACACACAGCTACACACTGACATGGTCATCCACAGTGGAGTATGGCTATTGTTTTGTATAACTGGTGGTTATTATATATTTTTCTGTCAGATAACCAAAGCCCAGATGACAGATCAAACTACAAACTGTTGAGCTCAAGCAATCAAATCCAGAGTAATCAGACTTGGTCCCTTTCATGAACTATGGTAAAGCATGTCCCTGAGGGGATTGTATTTTGCCCCTTCTGATGAGCTACACACACACACACACACACACACACACACACACACACACACACACACACACACACACACACACACACACACACACACACACACACACACACACACACACACACACACACACACACACACACACACACACACACACCTCTATATATATCATATATATTCACAACACACACACACACACACACACACGTATAGCTACATACATAGACATGTCCAGAAACATAGTAGAAACACATTCTAAAGCTTCTAGAAGCCCCTTCTTTAACATGCCACTGCCGTTGCTGGAGTGAAGTTGCTCTTTACTTCACTCTGATAAATGCAGATGGACTGGACTTCTGACTGGAAAGCCGAACAAGTCTATGACACATAGAACAGCAATGACATCACTCATGGAAAAGAAGTCCATAATGAGATGAAAATGCCACCTTGTATGTAGTAATGGGTAATGAGATACAGTCAGGTTTACCATTTCAAGGACCAGATAAATACATAGTATATTAATTTCATTTATTGTAGGGAAGTGAAATTTTGATCAGTAGAAAGAATGCTAGTTTGTGAAATAGGATCAGAGAATCATAGCAGATTACTAGGCTATCAACCTGGGGTCATTTTAAGCCTAGCCAATTCATCCCAATGTAATACCATAGAAACGCTAGTCAATACCCAAGATTACATTTAGTGAAAACTAACCATGTCTAGAAGGGTTGTGGATACTACCCTGGTAGGACTTTATGGTGCTCTATCCACTCATTCATCCAGGTTCCTCTTGAACAGTGTCATAGAGGTGCTCTCTTTCACATGAATTGGTAGCCTGTTCCAAAGATGCAGCAGTCAGTGGGAGGTAAATCTGTCCCTCCAGTATGTCCTATTTATGTCGCAGGCCATATTTAGGTCCCTGGAATGGGTAACCCTAGTCCCATTTGATTTACAGATATGCGGCAAGTTCATGAGGCTTGGGTCTTGGATTGCTCTGTAGGCCAGGCATAAGTCTCCCCTAAGAAGTCTATATGATACAGAGTATAGTGACAGGGACTTTAGTCAGTTTGTGTAAGGCACATGCAGGAGCCCCTTGATCTTATTTGTTAGAAACCTCTGAGATCTCTCTAATTGCTGCAGGTGCTTAGTACGGTACATGCCAAATGGGGTGTTATACTCAGTTATGGGCTGGATAAGTGCTGAGTATGGGGGTTATAACTTCCTTTGCTCTCGAGGCAATGCCTCTACTAATCAAGTGTACTATGTAGAAAACTTTCCTTACTACAGTAGACATATGTTGGTTGAAATTAAAGTCGCAGTCAACATGTGATCCCAGGTCCCTTACCGCTTCAAGGGTAATTAGGGTATTGTTGTTGATTTGATAGTGTGAGGGGACATTGTTTGTGCCAAAGGGAATGATGATGCATTTCTTTGCACTGAGTTTGAGACCATGACTAATGTATCAGTCATTGGTCTGCATAAGACCCTCCTGGAATATATTGACATAATTTGGGGATTCAGTGATTGCACCTAGTTTGCAGTCGTCTGCAGACTTGGTCAGCTACAACCCCTTAGTTTTGACCCAAACTTCTGAGAAGTATATACCAAACAGTAGGGGGCCCAGCACTAACCCCTGTGACACCCCGCTGGTAACAGGTCTGCAGGTTGATGTGTAGTCACCCACTTTGATAGTGTGTGTACAGTTTGTGAGCCATTTGGCAACCCATCTTAAAATGAAGGGGTTTACATTCAGTTTGCTAAGTTTATTGATAAAGAATAAATGTGGGATTGTGTCAAAAGCCTTAGCCAAGTCAAGGTATGCTGTGTGCACATATTTGCCCTCGTCAGTGGCCTTGGTCACATTTTCAAAGAAATTCACCAGATTTAACAAACAGGATCTGCCCTTCACAAAGCCATATTGGGTAGGATCCAGGGTTTAGAAGTCACCTACATCATTATTTATGAGGTCCATAATGATACGTTCCATGGCCTTACAGATGAGGCTAGTCAGGCTTATAGGTCTGTAATTCCCTGGGTCTGTTGCTAGGCCACCTTTGTGAAGGGGAATAACTATTGCTGTTCTCCATTCTGCAGTAACAAAGCCTGCAGTTAGGCTACAATTAAAAAGGGTACTTAGTGGTCAAGCTAGTTCATGTTTTAGCCTGTTTAGAAGACAGCCTGGGATGTTGTCTGGTCCCATAGAGGCTGTGTTTCTTGCCTTGGACAAGGCTTTGAGGACCAGCTCTTCAGATATGTAGATTGGGGGGGAGTTTGGGGGGAAGGTTTATAGTAAGTTAGAAGGAAATAAGGGAATTAAATTTTCAGCAAACCTATCAGCTAGCAGGTTTACTATCTCTGTGGGGTCAATGTGTGTGATACCATTGACCACTAGTTCTGCACATGCTTGGGTCCTACCGTTTAGTTTACACATGTAAAAAGCCTTATGGTTATCAGTTTTTACTGTACTGATTGAGGGCTCCATCTTTATAACTGCATCATTTGACAAAGTTGCTGCTTTCAACCACAGGCAAATTTTTAACAAATATTGATATGTGCAGCTGGTGATCATGTAGGGATGAATGGGAATATGAAAGGAAAAAGCTGACATATATATTGTAGAAGAAACTGACTGCTTTGACTGCCTTATAACAGTGTGCTAGAGAATAGGGCTACCATTTTTATGGCTCAGTTTTCTCTAAAACACTTGTTTGGTAATTCTCTGTGCTGCTCTGTTCCTCGATTAACTTTTCTTTGGCTGTTACTTAGAAAAAGAGATCTAATGATTCAAGGATTTGTAGTACAGATGCTATTCTTCTTCAGACTTTTAGTCCTTTATTAGGTTCTTATCCACTGTGATCATCTTTTTTTGCGATTAATACCCTAGAAATGCCAGACATAATTTGTTGTAGTAATATGTGAGGTCTTGCTGTCAGGATTCCACTTTCAGTTCTTTGCTGGTGTTTTGTTTCCTGTTTTTTTTCTTTTTTTCAATTAAAACCAAAACTGCTGGAGGAATAATTCAGGAGATATTTTGGGAAAATAATTGCCACCCATATGGAACAAATCTAAAGCTTTTGTGACCATTAGGTAGTGCTTAGTTACTTAGTTACCAAATAGGAAAAAGAACTTGTATTATTACAAGTGAAGCTGAATTGAGAGAGGTGGTGACAACTGACGCAACACCCTGATTCCATGTAGAAAATGGAAAAAGGGGGTTGCTGGTGATGATTCGGCATAAATTTGCCAAAATTTACCACTGTAATAAACATTTTAATGCCTGTCATACTCCCCATCCCCTATGCATTTCAAATCTGGTTTTCCTGTTCTCGACTCTTACGTTTCCAAACAAAATGCACTATGCACTCTGCACCTTATTCAACCTCTGCTCTGATGGTTTAACCAAGATATGTCTTGCTGTTCAGAGAATACCCTGACAAGAAGCAATGCGCACCAAACTATTTGTCTAACACATATGGTGCTTTCTATATCATTTCATATCAATTGTTATTTACTCTGTCAAAAAAAGGAAAAACTTTAATCCTGCATTTCACCCCTCCCATCCTAAGTAAAGGTAATTCTAGTTTCTTAGCAGCTGATCCCCCACAAGTACTTCTTCAAGCTTCTTGGGATGATACTGAAGCACAGGTTCATTCTCAAATCACCTGAGTTCTTGCTTTATTCTAGAATGTCCTACTAAAACTCTTTCAGTAAGACTATGCAGTCATCTACAAACAGATTTATACTGATCCACCAATACAACATCAAAATGAACTGGACTGCTGGATTTATCATCTATTTGAACAAAGCAGAGTAGTTCATTGTCCACTTGCTATCATAATATTGCAAAAATAGTGAATGCATTTTCAGAAGAGCATAAAAAATATAAAATATATGTAATGTAATTACTGCTCCATATAGAACAATAGTATGCTATGTAAATGAAAAAAAACACTATATATGAATATATTTGGTGGATTTTCATATGTATGTAAGTTCACTGATTGACTATAAGGAAATGCCATATAGGTTTTATTAGTTTTGATGAGGTTCGATTATTTTGAATGAAAGGGCTTGTTTCTTATTTATCAGAGATTCCATTTTAAATATGTCATCTTTCATTTATGTGTTTGATACATTTATTATATTATACTTTTGTATGGGATAATTTTTACATTCCTGATGTAATCAGAAAATGTATCCACCATTCCTGTCTAATTTGACTTGTGATAGGTGGATTTTCTGATTTCTTAAAATTGATTGGTGAATTGTCTTCTAATTCAAAGTGATGAATTTTATATGTTTTTATAAGTTCTGATCAAGTTCAGTTTTAATGAATGAAAGCACTCAACTGTTTTTTTAAAAAAAATGGAGTCCTGTGAGAACGAGGCATACTTTCCAGTTTTTCATCTAGCTGATGTGGTTATTACTTTTTTCTGTTTCAAGTTGGTTCAGTTTTTGATACTTATCTTGACCCTCCTGAAGGATATCTACATCACTGTGGATTCAGTGATTCCCCCCATCTTGCAGTCATCAACAAACTTTGTCATCCAGAGGCCTTCTACATTTGCCTTGCCCTCAGAGAATTATATTCTGAACAGGAGTGGTCCTAGCACTGAACCCTGTGGCATATCACTAGTAACTGGCCTCTTGCTGGATCTGGATTCACCCACTTTAACCACATTTTTTCTGTCCATGAGCCAATTGGCTATCCATCTGGTGCCATAGGGATTTATGCCCAGTTTTGTGAGTTTATTTATAATATCTGAGTGGAAAATTGTGTCAAATGCCTTGGCCAGGTTGAGGTAGGTGTATGTGTACAGTTTTATCCTCATCCATGGCCTTTGTGACTTTCTCAAAGAAATCAACCAGATAGGCATTATCTGCCCTTGACAAAGCTGACTTGGTTGGATCCAGTGTTTGGATGTCTTCTATGTCATTATTTATCAGCTCCATGATTATTCTTTCCATGGCCTTACATATAAGACTAGTCAAACTTATGAGTTTGTAATTTTCCAGGACAAAGCCAGTCCAAAGGCTGTGATTAAATAGAGTGCCTGATAGGCCTGATAAGTCCTTTCCTGTTTAAGCAGCTCAAACAGATGCCGTATGCTGCCCGGTTAAAGAAACTCCAGCTCTACTCAGTGGCATACCGCCTGCTCAGAGGCGATCTGTGCCTGATGTATAAAGCCATGTCCAACCCGGAATTAATGGACATGCTGCACCTCAGAAAATCCAAATCCCATCGAGCTACACGCTCGAGGGACTTGAACCTCAGCACTGAAATAAATAGGACATGCTGGAGGGACAGATTCATAACCCAGAGGCTCCCTTCACTCTGGAATAAAATCCCAGTCCAGGTTAGGCAGAGTCCCTCATTGACTCTCTTCAAGAGGAATCCTGATGAGTGGATGGGAGATCGTAGGTTTACCCCAGGTATCACTTCTGTGTCACTGTTAGACAGAGGCACAGTATACTAACCTTGAAAAAGGGCATAGCAAAATTAATTTAATATGGGTGGCGAAAGCCATACACACTCTGGCTAGGCTTATAAATGCCCTAGGGCAGATAGCCTAGTATGAACGTATGAACCTATGAACCTATGAACAACACTATAGGTTCCCAGAAAAGGAAGTCTTTTCAGCTCAGCCTAATATTCTATCCTTCCAGTTGTAACATTGCCTCAAGATTCCCAGATTCACCAGCTGGACTGGAGAGGAAATTGACAACTGACCTTTGGACATGCTAGAATAGTATTGGGAATTTCTTTATAATTGAAAAAAATGGCCAATAGGAGCAAGGTACTCCAGGGGGAGTTTGTGAGGGTGTAGTGCTTTTAATTTTTTTAGTGCTGACTTATATAATTACTTTAGTGAGCAAGTGCCAGGTAACTTAAATGCAAAAATGACAAAAAGTAACTTTCTTTCAAGTGAAACAAGGAAATAAGTACAGTAAGCAATGCAGATATCACTAGGGATCCACAGAAGCGCTGAAAAGCCGTGTTTTAGGTGGAATTAGCTTTTATGGGAAATAACAAGCATACAAACAAAACTAGATTCAGCAGGCCTGGATCTAGTCTATGCTAGATGGGTTACCAATTGGCTCATTGACAGAATGTACACAAAGAAAGCTGGTGAATCAACCTGCATCAGTAGAGCTGTCATCAATGGCATACCCCAGGCAACTGTGCTTGACCCTTTACTATTTGGAATCTATTTCTTGACATTTCAGGCTAAACTATATGGCTTTTGGCTTACCAAGTCTGCTGATTCTTGCATTTTTAGGGCAATCATTGAGTCCACCAATGATGATAACATGCTACAGGAGGGGCTAACACAGACAAGTGATTGGTGACAAAGCCACAAAATCTACAAATAAATGTAGAAATTTGCCTTTATTTTTGACCTTCTGAAAATTGGAATTCCATGCTAATTACAGCATTGGCAAGTCCTGCTATGCTCAAACCCAGTGATACAAGCACTGGGAACACATGTAGATAGCAATCTGAACTTCGGCCACCAAATGTTTACACTGGTATTGAAAGCCTATGTTCTGTACATCTATGTCATGCCATCATATTCAGATCTTAGGATTGTATGACAGCACTGTATTCAGACCTCACCAGAAAACTAATAGAGTATAATGCTCTGTTTTGCATCTACCTCACAAGACACATGCAGCAGCTGGAGACACCACAGGGGTTTCTCACTAAGAAAACACAGAGCCTACAAATCATGCCATGATGTATGTGGATAGACTGAAAGCCATGTCACTGTAATCTGTATCACATAGGATGAGGTGACTTCTGCCAGTCTCTGACTCTGCCCTGGTGGGAGTAGTGCAGATCCACAAATCAGATGTAGCTGATGACATCGTCAGTGTCTTTTGAGGAGGATATGGTAATAACAGTGTCTCATATGCTCATATATAAAGCTGTCTGTAATTTCAAGCAAGAGCACAAACACACACACACACACACACACACACACACACACACACACACACACACACACACACACACCAGTTGAATGCAATGAGAAAAAACCTACCTATCTTAGTACACAGACTACAGACCTTTGTATTTAAGCAAGCACCACAGCTCAAATCTGACTTGAAGTGTCTCAGACAACACTTTATAGCTGATGACATCAGCAGTGTCTGTTGAGGCGAATATGGTAATAACAGTGTCCCACATGCTGGTGTAAAAGGCTCTTTGTAATGTCAAGCAAGAACACAGATGAACATACCCAGTTGACTACAGTGAGAATATAACTCCTATCTAAGTACACAGACTACAGAACTTAGTACTTTACCCAAGTGTCACAGCACAAGTCTGACTTTTATTAGACTGTATGTCAGCTTATAGTGGATGACATCAGCAGAGATGTTGGAGAGAAGATGTTGGGAGGCTTACCTTCAGATAAGTATATTCTGAACAGGAGTGGTCCTAGCACTGAACCCTGTGGCATACCACTAGTAACTGGCCTCTTGCTGAATCTGGATTCGCCCACTTTAACCATATTTTCCTGTCCACGAGCCAATTGGCTATCCATCTGGTGCCATTGGGGTTTATGCCCAGTTTTCTGAGTTTATTTATAATACCTGAGTGGAAAATTGTGTCAAATGCCTTGGCAAGATTGAGGTACGTGGTATGTGTACAGTTTTATCCTCATCCATGGCCTTTGTGACTTTCTCAAAGAAATCAACCAGATAGGCATGACCTACCCTTGACAAAGTTGAATTGGTTGGATCCAGTGTTTGGATGTCTTTTATGTCATTATTTACTAGCTCCATGATTATTCCTTCCATGTCCTTACATATAAGACTAGTCAAACTTATGAGTTTGTAATTTTCTGGTACAGTAGATAGTCCCCCTTTATGCAGAGGGGTGACTATTGCTGTCCTCCACTCTACCGGGACAAAGTCAGTCCAAAGGCTGTGGTTAAATAGAGAGCCTGATTGGCCTGATAAGTCCTTTCCTGTTTAAGAAGTGACCTGGTACATTGTCAAGCCTCATTGAAGCTGTATTTGTAGCATTCCTTGCACAGAATTTAAATGATTCTCTAGTAAACCTACCCACCCCCAACTCTGCAACTTCTGTAGATCCCAGCTGTGGGAGTAGGACCAATGGACCCTTGGGCAGCACCAAAAGGGTCACTAGTACACTTTTATGTCATGTCACCCTTCACTGTGAATCATAAAAGGCCATTCGTCATTCCTGCGTGGTCTGTAAATCCAGCACACCATTCATTTTCTCTTAAATCTAATGTCTACTAGTCTACTCCTGTGTCGCTGTACTTCAACCCTCCTTGGTCAACCAAATGCCCATCAGATACACCACAGGCCACCACCTCTTATTAATTACTGGGAGGCCTCCCACTTATCCTGGTAATTGTTCTACTTGTCTATCTGAGTATGCAGTACACCATGCCCCCCCCCACCCGTACATCTAACATCCTTGCCTGGCAGAATGACACTCTTCCACTGACTCCCTACCTTAAGGTCTTGGTGCAAGAAACAGAAAGAAGGGATCTCCTTCAAAAAAGGAAACGAGACATGAACAACACTATAGGTTCCCAGAAAAGGAAGTCTTTTCAGCTCAGCCTAATATTCTGTCCTTAGAAAACTGTCTACAGAGAGAAAATGTAAATCCCCAAAAGTCTACATTTTCATAGTGTCTCCTGGACAGAGCACTCCCAAATGATTCCTGCATGCAGTATATAAGCACACTGGCATTTACTACAACAAATTTTTGTCCTGCCCTCAGCACTAGAAAAATAATGAAATACAGAAAGACAAAAGACAGCTATTATACATGAATCAAAAACCTTAGTCTCACATAAAATTGAACAGATTCAATATGCTTCACAACCCCCTAAAATATAAAAAGGTAAACATCAATGTCCAAAGAAAACTGAAGCAACTTTTTTTTGCATAAGAAAACAGGAAAATACATACCATTAAAATCATTCTAAACTGCACACATAATTAATGTGCACTACTCAAAGGAATCATACACCCCAAAGTGATATACTTTTGTTCTTTCCTAGATGAAACTGCCAATAATCTAAATGATTGAGTGACATAAAAAAACAGCATGCATAAATTCAGTACCCAATCATCATCTCTTGCAGAAGGAATAGAAAAAATGTTATTTCTTCATTTTCATCATATGCAAAGCTAAAGAAGAAAAATCTGCCAGAGATACAAGGCTGACAACAGGAGCAGTGTCCCACTCATTTCCTGTCTTATAGCCCAAGCTAACGTAAGGATGTCCCTGAGTGGCAAACAGAAGAAAAAGAGCAGGCCTCTCACATGAATGCACCATAATCTTCACAAGTTAGAAATTCAGTCCCTGCTCCTGCTCCAACCAGAATCAAGCTCCGGCAGGTCTTATAGCAGACTGTGAGAAGCAGCCTTTATTCCAATCACAAACCCCAGGAAAGAGTTCACTATCCCACACACTAGCAGTCCCTTCATTGCACCAAAATTATTGATTACATCTCCAGGATATCTTTCATTAAAATGGTAGTTAAACAGTCCTGAAATGGTAATAGTCTGGAACCCCTCTTCCTATGAATCTAGTTCTCAGTACCTTTAATGTGATTTATCTAAACTACAAAAGAAAAAGAGAGACCATATGTTAATAAAAATTAAACAATTATGTTTTTCAAGTGCAGAAGAGAATTTCATCAAGCACAGACTATAGCCTTTGGCCACCCTTGGAAAAGTGTGCCCCATACAACCTGATAGTTTTAAGGAAGGGAAACAGATAAACATGCCATCTGAGTGACTGTAACCAAAGATGCTGCTCCCCCATGAAAAGAAAACTATGAAAAATAAAGATGAAGGGACAAGAGGGACAAGTGGGACAAAACAGATAAGACAGACTTGCAATATTACAATCATGTACTGGTTTCCACTCTGCAGCTGTCTTATTAGAATCATGCTGTGGCTTCCCTGTCTGTCATGTCATTCTCCTTTAAATCAATTGCATGAAGAAAATATTCAATATGTTACTGTGATGTTGAGGCTGCACTCTACCACTTTTTAACAACTTCTCTAAGAATTTTGGCACAGAAGCCTCACTACCAGGTCCCTGGCATCATAAATAAAAATGGCCAAATGTTGACCACATTCTTTAAATGGCAGTGTGACTTTTGCAAATATAATAAGGAAAACATGTTAAGAAGAAAGAAATAGGCCATCTAATTAGACATGAAAAAAATATTAGTCCCAGCCTGACTGAGTGTTTATATTTAATATCCTTGTTTGGGATTTACAGCAACAATTTTCAAGTCCAAGGATTTGCAGATCCATTTCCTAATCTATGTGTCACCTCTAGGCTAGTATTTCTTCACAATTCTCCTCCCTCCAAGGAACTCACTCCAGTCCACCACCTGCTAGGTCCCTCATTGGGATTACATAAACTCCATGTAGGCTTTGCACGAAGCCTAAACAGAGTTTCCATGTGTGCTTGGTGTTGCACAGTGAACAGCAGTACTCACTGCATATTCATGCCACACCCCACATTTAAACATAAATAAGAGAGATTTTGTGGCTGGAAATAGTGTTGCTGGCCAGGAAACTGTGTAAGTGAGCATGGATAGCAATCTGGTTTAAATCAGAGCATTGAAGGTCTGTGGTTTTGCGAGGAATACCACAATGATCACCAGGGCTTCACAGATAGCTCTAAATCTCTTAGTGCAAGATGCCTGTACAAAGGCCATCATAGTAGGGGGACATTGACTTAGGAATATGGACATATTTGACATACTTGCTCTATAGAAATGTGCTAGAATAACAAGAGGTTTGTGTTAAGATGCATGTTCTGAAGGATTAGTCTGAAACTCAAATGCATGTAATTATTGAGTCACATCAGTCCTGAGATCATCCCAGTGATATGGCAGAAAAACAAAAATTTGATAAGGAACACATCTGGACACTCTGTGAAAATCTGGACAGTTGAGAGATATAGATGTTAAGTATATGGTCCAAACACAGTACAGGATGGTGAATCTACAGTGCAGAGTATTGTGAAATCCCATTCCTGGCAATCTGTCCCAATGTTGTATAAATGATCTGTAAGGGTACTTGGACTGCCATGTAAAATAAACACTCTGAGGAAGAGTGTATATTGAATAGGGACACACAGATGAATTGTAGGAATGAACATATGGAAAGAGGACAGGTGAAACAACCTAATATACAGCAGATGAGAGCATGTCAATGAAAACAGTTGTAGCAGCAACGCAAAGCCCATATCAATATGGTACACTAGGGACTGCATAGTGAAAATGTATATTATGTGACTGTCACACAAGATGACATAACAATGTGGAGGATGTCTGTGTGAGATAATCATACTTACATGAATAATGCAGAGTATATCTATCAGGGATCTAACATACAATTGTGGCATGGTAAATACTGTGAAGCTGTGCAAACTGATTTGCCTGACTATGAGTGTAATCTCAGCAGAGGTTTCCAGCAAGTGAGACACAGGTGAAGGCTCATGGACAACATTAAAAGAAGCAACTATAATCATGGACAATGCTGTTGTGTCTTTCGGCTTTTCCCGGTTAGGGGTTGCCACAGCAGAACTCCAGTCCACTAATGATTGGCAGTAGATTTTTACATGCCGAGTTGCCGGCCCTGACACACAACCTTCAATGAAGGTAAGCCCATTCACGCATGTCTCCACACAGAAGACGCTCTAGCTGAGAATCGAACAGGACAACGTCTTATTGTGAGGTGACAATGCTACATAACATATTTAATTCAGAGTGATAAGAGATGAATCTGCACATACACCTGAACAGTCATTATGATACATCCACAATCTATGAGAGTAACCGCGCACATGGTCCTGGCACTGTAATATCTGCTGGGGGTGTTAGGAGGGGCACTGCTGTACCTGTATGCAACATTATGAACAAGACATGCTAGCTGAATGGTGAGCATGGCATATATATATATATATATATATACATATATATATATACATGGCACAATCAACACTGTCATCACAAATGTTACCCATGCCACTAATGTTGTCAAACACCTATGTATGTAGTGTGTGCATCACCAGAACAGGTAGCACACATGCATCTGGTGTAACAAATTGATAGTGTTTCTGCACAATCACTCAGTAATGTTTATGCCACAAAAAATACCTAGGTATGGCCAGTAAGCTGTGTGACAGCTCATTGTGACAAAGGTGGCACATTTCAGTTACACATCATTGGAAGATGCATAGAAGATACATGAAGAAGGGTGCAGTGTACTCAGTTATTGGTGTGATGAAGGCTGGGAACTATGGAGGTATTATGGCATCTGATGCGAATGCACTTCACATACTTACTACTTGTGTCGGATTCAAGGGAGTAGTGAGCACTGTAACAACATGCTGGTGGATGTTTCACTTACCATCTACCCCAGGACAAGGGTAACATAACTATTGGTCTGATTATAGGGTGTGATGTCCACATTATACTTGGGTTGTTTGTTTGTTTTCCTGATATAACAAATTCCCCATGTTTTCTTCTCATTGCAGGTGTTGTCATGGCTGTGGCAGTAATTATTGATGTGTGTTGATACTCTCTGTATTATAATAATTTTATAGTTGGAGTCAATGATTGCCCACATTCTGTAGTCCTTTAGGCAGCTGTTTGGACACAGGATATGCATATAATCTGTGATGTGCATTACTTTAATAATGGACAGGAAAGGGCCTAGCAGACAGCCCTGCTAAACAGACATAATCACTGGTCCTGAGATATAGGTCACTTTGTACATTTCAACATAGTTAGATGCCATATATGTGATCCACTGGTCTACCCACTTGGTGATATAGTTGTTTATGGGCACATCTGACATTGTTGATTGAATACCTCAGTGTGTATTTGCGTCAAATGCCTTGGCCTGGACAAGTTCAACTGGATGACAATGCTGTCATCATGAATACCCTCGATGACCTCTTTGAAGACATCTATCAGATGTAGCAGACATGATGTAGCATTACCAACTCACACAAATCTGTTGCACACAGCCGGAATATTACTAGTGTCCATTTAGAAAAGGACCATGATGACATGTTGGTCCACCTCACAGTTGAAGAGTGTTAGGATGTGTCTATACATACAGGCATCAGGTGATGCCCCCCACCCCACTCAGAGTCATGCCATAGGTGATTTGTGATGTCACAGCCTATTGATTCTGTGTGATAGGCTTGGCTGAAGGTAAGACAGTGCATACTGTCTATCTTGATCTGGCCTAGGGTTTAGACACAATCCTCCACTATGATATCATTGAGAAGCTCTCCCAGCTGGGGATTAACCCTTATGTTACTAGATGGGTTACCAATTGGCTCATCGACAGAATGTACACAAAGAAAGTTGGTGAATCAACCTGCATCAGTAGAGCTGTCATCAATGGCATACCCCAGGCAACTGTGCTTGACCCTTTACTATTTGGAATCTATTTCTTGACATTTCAGGCTAAAGTATATTGCCTTTGGCTTACCACGTCTGCTGATTCTTGCATTTTTAGGGCAATCATTGAGTCCACCAATGATGATAACATGCTGCAGGAGGGGCTAACACATACAAGTGATTAGTGACAAATCCACAAAATCTACAAATAAATGTAGAAATTTGCCTTTATTTTTGTCCTTCTGAAAAGTGGAATTCCATGCTAATTACAGCATTGACAACAGTCCTGCTATGCTCAAACCCAGTAATACAAGCACTGGGAACACATGTAGATAGCAATCTGAACTTTGGCCACCAGATATCTACACTGGTATTGAAAGCCTATGTTGTGTACATCTATGTCATGCCATCATATTCAGATCTTAGGATTGTATGACAGCACTGTACTCAGACCTCATCAGAAAACTAATAGAGTATAATACTCTGTTTTGCATCTACATCACAAGACACATGTAGCAGCTGGAGACACCACAGCGGCTCCTCACTAAGAAAACACAGGGCCTACAAATTATGCCATGATGTATGTGGATAGACTGAAAGCCATGTCACTATAATCTGTATCACATAGGATGAGGTGACTTCTGCCAGTCTCTGACTCTGCCCTGGTGTGAGTAGTGCAGATCCACAAATCAGATGTAGCTGATGACATTGTCAGTGTCCTTTGAGGAGAATATTGTAATAACAATGTCCCATATGCTCGTATATAAGGCTGTCTGTAATTTCAAGCAAGAACACAAACACACACACACACACACACACACACACACACACACACACACACACACACACACACACACACACACACACCAGTTGAATGTAATGAGAATAAAACTACCTATCTTAGTACACAGACTACAGACCTTTGTATTTAAGCAAGCACCACAGCTCAAATCTGACTTTAAGTGTCTCAGACAACACTTTATAGCTGATGATATCAGCAGTGTCTGTTGAGGTGAATATGGTAATAACAGTGTCCAACATGCTGGTGTAAAAGGCTCTCTGTAATGTCAAGCAAGAGCACAGATGCACACACAAATTTGACTACAGTGAGAATATAACTCCTACCTAAGTACACAGACTACAGAACTTAGTACTTTACCCAAGTGCCACAGCACAAATCTGACTTTTATAAGACTGTAGGTCAGCTTATAGTGGATGATATCAGCAGAGCATGTTGGAGAAAAGATGTTGGGAGGCTTGCATGAAATGGGTGTGTAGGCATGTGCAAGTATCAAAATACCATCTATCCATGGGATTGGAGCAGTAATTGTAGGATACACATTTCTGTTCTTCTGACATTCGCACACACTTGACTGCAGTGGGAACAGAACCCCTACCTATCAAAGTATGCAGGCTACAAAACTCAGTATTTTATGCACGCTCCACAGCACAAGTCTGACTTTTACAAGACTGCAGGTCAACTTATAGTGGTTGACATCAGCAGGGCATGTTGGACAAAAGATGTTGGGAGGTCTGCATAAAATTGATGTGTAGGCATGAGCAAGTATCAAAATACTGTCAATATATGGGATTGCATCAGTAACTGAAGGATACATACTTTTGCTCTGCTGGCTAGACACATGCACATACAGTTGACTGCAGTGAGAACAGAACTCCTACATATCTAAGTACACAGACTACAGAACTCAGTACTTTATGCAGGCACCACAATATGAGTCTGACTTTTATAAGACTGCAGGTCACCTTATAGTGGATGACATCAGCAGGGCTTGTTGAATAAAAGATATTGGGAGGCCTTCATAGGTTCATAGCTTCATAGGGTCATAGGAGGTTACTAGCCAAAAGGCCCTAGCACATTTATAAGCCTAGCCTTGTAAAAACACAGGTACCCTTATTGAACATAGATGGCCATTGTTAGCACAGCAATTTTGTGATCAGCACCAATCGGCCCTGTCCATAAGGGACATAGGTGCCACACTGTGGTGAATTTACAACCACCCATCCAGTTGTCAAAGCTGTGCTTGAATAGGATCATTGAACAGCACTGCTTCACATGCAGTGGGAGCCTATTAAAGAGAAGTGTCAATTCATGAGAGATATATCTGTCTACCTAGCATGTTCTGTTTATGTCACAAGATAGGTTGAGATCCCTGGAGAAAGTTATTCTTGTCCCATTTGATTTGCAAATATCCAGCATTTCCAGTTGAGAAGGGTCTGTGACTGCTCTGTGGGCCTGGCATAGGTCACCTCTCAGCAGCCTGCATGATACTGTGTACAGTGACAGGTCTTTCAGTCTTTCCATGTATGTTATGTCTTGGCAGCCCTGGATCCTCCCAGTAGCAAGCCTCTGTGTTTTCTCCAGTTGCTGCAAGTGTCTGGTGAAGTACAGATAGATGGGAACATTGTACTCAGTTAGTGGTCTGATAAGAGAAGAGTACAGCAGAGCTATGACCTCTCTGGTCTTGGATGTGATGGACTTATTTATGAGGTGAGAAATGTGGAATGAGTATTTCATCACTATGGACACATAGTGATTGAAGTATATATTGCTATCAACATGTGTTTCCAAGTCTCACAATACTGTGTTTGAGCTTAGAGGGGTGCTATGTATGTCATAATTAGCAGGGATACTTCATTGCCAAAGGGACAAGGAGGCATTTTTTGCTTTAAGGTTCAGTCTGTGAACTTGGCAGCAATCATTTGTTTGTGTCAGCCCCATCTGTAATATGTTAACATAATTGGGGGACTCTATATGACTGTGTCAAGTTGACAGTCATCTGCAAACTTGGTAAGCCACAGGCCATCTACCTTTGCCTGGACTTCACAAAAATAGTTTCCAAACACTTAAGAGCCCAGCACAGATCCTTGTGGTATTCTACTGGTAGGTGTTCTAGTGGTGGAGGTGCAGTCCTCAACTTTGGCAGTGTGTGTTCTGTCAGTGAGTCAGTTGGCTGCCCATCTAGTAATGTATGGATTAATTCCCAGATGGGAGATTTTCTCTATCATACCTGAATGGGGGATAATGTCAAAGGCCTTGGATAACTCAACATACCTGGTATGTCCTGTTATCCCTCATCCAGGTCATTGGGGTCAGTATCAAAGAAATCCACTAAGTTTAATAAGCAAGATCAATCCTTGACAAAACCAAAATGGGTCGGGTCAAGTATGTTGGCGGTGACCTATGCCCCTGCAGATAAGGACCACTGCTGATTTCTTCCCTAGCCTTGCAGATACTGCTTTTAGGCTTATGAGTTAATAGTTCTAGTTCTGCATGTTACTAGATTGATGTGTATTGCATATCAAACAACATTTGATATTAATTTATGTAGTGTAGGTGATATATGTGTGGAAAAAGTACTGAGACACCAGGGTTGCAGTGTTTGGGGAGATGCAATATATGACTAGATTGTAAATATGTGGCATATTGTTAAATAGAGCCTTCAGATTATATTTCCACATGTAATTTCATGTCATATAGAGGAGATGGACAATAAATATCAGTAATACATAATATTTATTTTTTCATAGTGCGGCGAGCAGTGGGTTTGGGCAACAGTTGGCAAAGTGTTTGTGCATACGAGATACACATTTTCAATACTTTTCATGTTTGCTTGTAGTTAAGCAGTGCGCAAATACGAGCCACGTTGTGAAAAGTCTGAGAGTTAGTACTAAGTCTATGAAACACACCTTCTGCTTAAATGACTCAGTGGCAGCAGGTGTAAATGTATTGACACATTTCATTTTGAGCCCAGATGATACTGGGTTCGAATCCAGGTGTATCTAATAAGCGTAAAGACTTTTAAACAGTGATAATGCAATGACATGAATTATTTATAGTACATATGTTGCTGTGTGTTGCCATAGAACAGCGGGGTTAAGCGGCCTTGCACAGAGATAACTCCAGTAATGTACCACTGCACTCTGTCACTGTGCAATGGTGCATGATGCAAATATCCACACAACAGACAGACCAAAATTTGAGGGGATCCATTACTTTTTCTGTTACTTATGTGCATTGTATACAACTCTATTTTTTGACCAGATTAAAGGTGTTAAAAAGGGGTAGATTGGAAAGTTGTGAACTGGGGAGCAAGCAGGGGGGATAAATGAAGTGAAAGCAATACAGGAATGTGCAAAAGGGAGGTAGGAAAGAGCCATAGCAATCCATTTCTTTAACAGTGTAAACTGAAAATATACGCAGAATAGTACATAAATTTGGACTGTCACCTCCACAAAGAGGGGTGACAACAATGCAATCATGTTGTATAGCCAACTGGATCAAATCAAGTGCGCCAAGAAGAAATGTGTGCAAAATGGAGAGCTATGTATGGGGCGATTTTTTTTTTGTGACAGGTGACCATTTTTTTTAAATTCAGTAAGAGAGGACTGTTGGGTAAGGGACATAGGTATGTCTGGGTCTGGTAAATTGGGTAGGTGAGGAAGCAAATACAAACGTACAAGACAAACAAGACAAGAAACAGTAATGCTGAAGGACACAAAAGGTTGGGGGACACCGTGAGTGGGGTGAGGGAGGGGACAATGCAGGCTAATGGACATCAAGCTTGGAGATAGTGAGAACTGAGTCCTCACCCACTAGACTGTCATCACTGTCCCCTTACTCCACTGGTGGCTGAAATGCTTGACACCACCTCCTCTTACAGACCATGAGGGAGAGCAGCTTCTCCATCTGGCACACCTGTGGTGTGATGAATAACCCTACACACCATCCATGGCAACTCCCTGTGGCCGGTACCACTGCATCATCTTCCAGGGCAGTACTACCTGAGGCACAGGTAGTACAGGGGCAGCAGAGGCAATGCTGCCAGGTTGGTTCCCAGCCATGCTGGGCATTGGTGCTGGAGCTGGTGAAGTGGGGACAGGCTGATTCACTGGGGCTGCCCCACTTTGCTGTGCTGTGTAGCATTTAGTGATGTGGTACACATGGATGACATGGAGACATTTTGATGACACATAATAGAAAATAAAATAGACAGCTAAGGTTTGGGGTGAAAGAAAAAAAGATAAAATCAGGACCATCATATGTGACATACAATGCATTAATACAATTATACAGCTCTTTTATCTGAAGTATTACATTTAAGTATATGTCCTAACAGATGCACACTATACTATAGAGTGTTGAAATAATGCTTGAAATGTGCATATATTGCACATATGAGTGTTCCAATTCTACAGATTAGAGTTTACAGCAGGGCATCTGTGCCACTGATATAGAGTTTGTTTTAATTTACTGTAACTATTATTGAAGAAATAATAGTATTGTATAGTTGTGAATTGTGGTATTTGAACCCACAACATCTGACTACAGTCTAATATTGGGCTCTTGCAATTGGTTTGTGCTACAGACTAATGCATGCATACTTGCTTTTACAGTTGGAATATGCATGCTCAATTTGCTACAACTCTATAACAGACCAAAAAGCTATCTTTAACTTTTAATGCTACAATAACGTTTCTGTTCTGCTGAATACTTACCACTTGCTTCCCTCAGTCTCTCCAATCGAGCAACATGAACCTGCCAATTGAACTCACATTCAGTGGCAGCTGAGGAAAGAATAGAAAAGAACAGAAGAGCATTATGCATATCAGTCTTGCTTGTATTTAGCTTTCTAAGTCTTGCAAGTACTCTCTTATTTTCATATTAACACAGCTGTGGGATGTCCACAGTCTCAAATTCCTGCAACCAACGATTGACAGTATCCCTTTTTCTCTTGTGTATATCATTAAAATGATGCCTACATTGCTCTCCAGTGCATGGGATACCAGTGCCACTGGATACAGCCTAGGCCAAACTACTCCATGCCTCAGACTTGCACTGTGAGCCAGAATATTCCCTCAACAGACACCTTTGGCTGTGGGGCTTTACCAGGAGTCCAATAAATATCCTGGACTCCTGGACACCCAACCTCTGTACCCTAAACTTGGCACCTACCTCTGTAATGCCAGTCATATCTACCAGCCAAACCAGAGCAATGGAAACTGATGCTTTCCCACCAATTCCAGTTATCGCATTTATTGATAGTGTGCAAACCCAAGCAATTATGCCAACCTCATTTGCACAATGTTAAGCAGAGAGCAGCAGTGCCAAGCAGAGAGAAATTAAATAATTGAAACCGGAAGGTTAATCTGACACTTGGTCTTATTTTGAGGGGTGTCTACTGATATAGCCTGCCCTGGAAATATATATTGGAAATTAGAACGTAACTGGTAAGTGAGTTAGATTTGCAGATGTGCATTGGGGGCATAAATTTAATGACCTGACATATTTGTTTTTACCTTTATACTTTGATAAAATTGATTTTTACACTGTGGGATTCAAACCTAGGCATAAGGGACAAAACATTTTCTTCCACAGCATTAATTTTCCATCTTTCCACAGAAGACGTGTTGCTCAGACCTAGTCAGGAATCATACATAAATACAGGTGACAGTTTGAGCTGTTACACATCTATGTGTGTGACCTGACAAGGTTATTGCATATAGATCCAGTTGTGTATGTGTCTTACGTAATTGTGAAGGTCATGCATATCTAAATAGCAGAATTATACTTACAGAAATATACTACACAGTATACCCTCAGTCATACATCTGAAGCAATAATGGTGCCTCATCCATCATACATATAATTCATATCTTAAGTGTTATAAGTGAGAGTGAATATAATGGGAAGTGGAACAATAGCAAAAGTGTGTGGATTATCCTGTATTAGAACCCAGGACTATGTGTATGGCAGACCTACACTTACACGTTTCCACAAGAATGTTGAAATAACATTTGTCTATTTTTCAGTGCACTGCTATAAACTGCACTGTCACAAAAGTAAAAAAAAAAGGTTGCACACCCTGTTTGAGAATCTAAGACCACCTGTACTCCAGCCCTACACTTAACCTACTGCCACAAGTCTACCTACATGACATTCCCTCATTTACTAATCATTCTTAAGGTCTCTGTGTTAACTGCCATGCAACACCGCTTAGCAGCTTTGCGCAGTGCCCAACAGAATTAATTGAATGTATCTGGTTTCAGTTATTGTTTGTCTGAGTCCTGTCTGTAGGTGTTGAATGGCTGCCATGCATTGCCGCTAAACACAGTGCACGATAAAATATAGAAATTGCAACAATGTATTGTTTTTGACCTTTGACTTTTTACAGACACCCTGTTTACAGGTATTCTGCCTGCTTCCTGGCAGGTCACCCACCAGGATTTTTTTGCAAGGTGGGTGCAAATCCAACCCCACCATTCAGGCCCCCCACACAGCCATTCTAGTGTCCCATTACTTTGCTATTTCTCCCCATCTGCCATAAAAACTCCTCAAAAGTCTCAGTGTGCATACTGTTTTATGCTTTACGTCTACAATGAATACAGATATTTGGATTTAATTTACAACTTTTATTTCAAATTTTATAGCACAAACACTGATAGACATTTGCTAAACAAACAATAGTCTTACAATGAAAATAGACTTAGAATTAAAACTTTTCTACCTTTGAAACTCATATTCACTGAATCAGCATTGAGACCCACATTCAAAGAAAATGCATCTGGCCAGTGGCAGATAAAGTTTACTTTGAGCTGTTTTCAAATTATGGGTCCCTTGCACATATTTTTAGGACCATGCAAAAGTTATTTGATTCACCTTCCTGACTGTATTAATTATAATATATAATTGAATTATATTACTTGTGTAATACAGCATTACTTCTTCGAGTGTGTTTTAAATTTATAGTTTTCAACATTTTTCCAGTAAGCAATGAAAGAAAACATATGAATCAATAATGACAAACTGCCCAATTCAGAACATTTCAACCATAAAAGGCCACTCAAACTTCTGTCATTACAATCCACCAATATCAGTTAATATGCACAATCTCTGCAGAAGTAAAACCAAAGAAAAAAGGCCTGCTTGGAAACCCAAATAAAGGACTGAAACCTGGTAAAACTCCTTTATTCAAAGCGAGTATAAGGCGACATCCAGTAACTCACAAAGACTGACAATCCACAATAGCATTAACGCCACAAAAATTGAATACGTTTTCGACCCTAATACAACAAGGTCTTCTTCAGAAAAACTGAAAATCATCAATAAAGTGCCTTTTATACAGGATCCATCAATTAAAACCATCAATTAACCAATGAAAATCCATGCCTCATTAAAAAAATAGCAGCTTTTAAAATTTGACATTAAAAACAAGTAAAATCATCTCTAGTAATAAAAAACATGTATTACATTCCATAAACAAATAGAAAAACAATTAGACCATAATTAATGAATGACAAAAACAATGAATAAAAATTAATATTAAGAGTATAAAAATATATAATTTCCTTGTATTTAAAGCATATTGCCTTGATGCTACTAAATATTGTATAACTGTGCCCCCATGTGGTTACAATGAAAAACTTCATAATTTAGCTGCCCTGAGCTTAAGCACTGAGGAAATAGAAAGTGTATTGTTGAGACCTGGGAATTTAGTGGAGTCCAGAACTATTTGCCAAAAAAGTTCTTTGTACTCTAATTTGGCTTCCCACATACCACCCCTGATCTCCTTAGGGACTATTTCCAAGACAAAAAAGAAAAAAGACGCTTGAGGACATTTTAAAGTATGTCTATATAGTGCATTTTTGTTGTATTGTCTCCTAATTTCGTATAAATGCTCATAAATACGATTTTTCAACTTTCTTTCAGTTTTACCCACGTAAAAAGAGCTGCAGAAATTGCACGTAGCAATATACACAACTCCTTGGGTATTACAGTTAGAAAAGGCGTCACTGACAATATTTCTATCCCTTGAAGGTATGGTAATGTGAGTTTGGTTAACCACATAAGCACATTGCGAACAAGCTCTGCATTTAAAAGTCCCATACTTTCGTAAAGAACCTTTGGATTTGTTGGACCCTTTGAACTCAAATAATTGTTTAAAATTCTGGTCTCTTCTATAAATAAATTTCAAGGGTTTATTTTTAAAAATCTCTAAATCAGAGAATTCAACAAATTTATTCCATTCCTTAGTAATAACTTCCCTGGTTTCCAAGCAGGCCTTTTTTCTTTTGTTTTGGTACTTTAAGCTTGCTTTACCATCGCTCTTTGGTTTTGGTACTTTTACGATGGCGGGGAATCCAGAGGGCGGAACCGAACTTGAATCACCCAAACACCATGGGATGGGTGAATTACGTAAGGTGATTGGTCAATTATAGCAGCTTGTGGAACTACTGACACCAGCTTGCTCTTCTATTGTGCAACTTGCTTCTGGTTCAAACAGTGCACTTTTGTCAGCGTTTCCCTTATGCAACAAACAGACTGACCTGCGTTTTTCAGGTGGTAGCAACAACGAGGGTTTGGATGTTTATATACCTATTACAGAAAATGACTTTGACAATTTTCCACGCTTACTATGCTCTAATTCTCAACCTGTTCGTGGTAACAAGACACAAGAACAAACTAATGGGCAAACGGATGCTCCGCTTGAAAATCAAGGTGACTTTTCTTTATTTTGTCTATCAATGGTTTCAAAGCATTTCTGGATAAACATTTTTCTATTAATGGTTCCTACAAAACTGTTCGACCTAAGGGACAAGTTGTTAAAACTTATAGAGAAAATGTGGATGATTTGTTTTATTTTTTGGAGAAATACAAGCGCTTAGGATGTGATTGTACATTCCTGAGGGAATGTCTTGATAAGCAGATTGTGCCTAAGGGACTTCGTATTGTAAAGTTCCCTAACAATGTGGTTCAAGGTTCTGAATTTCACTCTGATTTAATTAAAATGTATGATAAATGTGGATTAAATGTGGTTGATGCTATTATTAAGGAAAACGAAAGAATCAGGACGTCTCTTTTAGATCAAAGAGAAACTATTAATAGTAATATTATTAATGATTTGGTTTTTACAATTGAAACAGGGAAGAAATTGTACTTTGACATTTTTTCTGACATTGAGAATAGGTGTATTAAGAATATGAGGAGGAAAATAACAAAACTGGAAAGAGATTTAAAGGATTATAAGGAAGGTAATGCCTACCTCCCACCCAAGCCCTTCCAAACCCCTGGTGGCTCAGGTTATAATGGGTACCAGAAACATCAAGTATATCCTTTACATGAAACCAAGAATGGTAGACAAGAGGAGTTCGACGGGGAAGAAGAATGCTTTCTAGTTGAACAGTTGCCCCCTTTAAGGAGGTCGGACAGGATTCACAACCAGAATCCTGTCCACTATCACACTTACAACCGCAGATGGAGTCGGAGATGATTCCTGACACAAATTCCTACATTGTCCAGCAAGGATTTACTTTTCAATTTAATGGGTATAATATTTTCAATTATACTAACCTGAATTTGACAGTTGTACACCTTGATTTATTTTCTAAGGGTTTCAAGTTCATCCCTTTGCGCAAGGCTAGTCTGCCTAAGTTAATAGTTGATGTTAAATTGTTTTTGAGGAAAATGAACTTGGCCCTTATATTTCAGTCTACTAAACAAGGTTATTTAGGTAACAATTCCTTAAAGAAAAAAAGTGTTTTTAACCCACCATTACACCCCCAATTGAAGAATTTAGAAAATGTTTTGGAAAGGGAAATAAGGAACACAATAGTTCAGCATAAGATTTTTACCAATTTAACACATGAAGAAAGAAATGTGTTTAATGAACTCAGGAATAATACTAATATTAGGATTATGCACCCTGACAAAAGGGGCGGAACGGTTTTGATGGACTTTATTCCTTATGAATCTAAGATGAATGATTTGTTGTATGACACCAACAAATACTCCAGAGCTTCTAGTAATGAAGTGAATGTATCTTATTCAAAAATTAATTTACTACTTAATGATTTACTTTTGGAGGGTTCTATTACCCAGGACAATTTCAACTTTTTGTCTAATACGCATCCCAGAGTTCCCTCGGTTTTTGGTATACCCAAAGTCCACAAAGACCAGATTGACCCGCCATTGTGGATGATTGTTTCCTTGGAAGGTTCGGCTACTACGCCACTTGCAAAATTTGTGGACGAGAAGTTGAAACAACTTTCACAACAGGGTGTTACCTCACTAAAAGACTCATGGGACTTTCTTAGGTGTGTTGAACCCAACCTGTATTCTTCAGATTTAGTGTTTGTTACATTGGATGTGGTGGACCTTTTTGGGTCTATTCCCCATGATATAGGCCTTCAATGGTTAGAAGAGAGTATGAGGGACAGTAAACTATTTTCTAACGATGATTTTAACAATTGTTTACTTTTCATGGATATCATTCTTAACAACAATTTTATGTTTTTCCAAGGAGAATTTTTCAAACAAACCAGAGGAGTGGCTATGGGTGCCAAATGTGCTCCCACCTACGCAAACATTATTTTGTCTAGGTGAGAAGAACTATACGTCCTTGAGAGTCCTTTTGCACCATATTGGTGCCTATACAAAAGATTCCTGGACGATACTGTTATTTTTTGGAAAGGTTCTTATGACACCTTTATTGAATTTTTGGAATATATTAAAGGTACCACCACATTTTTGGATTTTACTTATAATTATAATCCTAATGTGCTTACATATTTGGACGTTACCCTTACCAAAACCAATCAAGGTTTTTCATCTAACATTTTTCGTAAAGAAACATTTTCTAATTCATATCTTCACTTCAAAAGTGCTCATCCTTTTTTTCTGAAAAAGAATCTGGTCAAGGGTCAACTAGTTCGGGTTAGTAGGATGACATCTAATGATGTTGATTTCTTCACAGAAAGTAAAAAAGTTTTAGATATGTTTAGGGAAAGGGGATACCCCGAAGGTCTACTGCAACAGATGTTGGAGGTAGTGGTCCAGGGGAGACATGACAGATTTTCTCCCATTTTAGGACGTGTTTTTTTTAATACTGCTTCCTTAGTTCCACCAAATAACGAGGTTGACAATTTTTGTGAAGCTTTTATTTTTGATTATTCAGGAGATTCAGGTGTCATTAGGGAAGTTATTACTAAGGAATGGAATAAATTTTTTGAATTCTCTGATTTAGAGATTTTTAAAAATAAACCCTTGAAATTTATTTATAGAAGAGACCAGAATTTTAAACAATTATTTGAGTTCAAAGGGTCCAACAAATCCAAAGGTTCTTTACGAAGGTATGGGACTTTTAAATGCGGAGCTTGTTCGCAATGTGCTTATGTGGTTAACCAAACCCACATTACCATACCTTCAAGGGATAGAAATATTGTCAGTGACACCTTTTCTAACTGTAATACCCAAGGAGTTGTGTATATTGCTACGTGCAATTTCTGCAGCTCTTTTTACGTGGCGAAAACTGAAAGAAAGTTGAAAAATCGTATTTATGAGCATTTGTATGAAATTAGGAGACAATACAACAAAAATGCACTATATAGACATACTTTAAAATGTCCTCAAGCGTATTTTTTCTTTTTTGTCTTGGAAATAGTACCTAAGGAGATCAGGGGTGGTATGTGGGAAGCCAAATTAGAGTACAAAGAACTTTTTTGGCAAATAGTTCTGGACTCCACTAAATTCCCAGGTCTCAACGATACACTTTCTATTTCCTCAGTGCTTAAGCTCAGGGTAGCTAAATTATGAAGTTTTTCATTGTAACCACATGGGGGCACAGTTATACAATATTTAGTAGCATCAAGGCAATATGGTTTAAATACAAGGAAATTATATATTTTTATACTCTTAATACTAATTTTTATTCATTGTTTTTGTCATTCATTAATTATGGTCTAATTGTTTTTCTATTTGTTTATGGAATGTAATACATGTTTTTTATTACTAGAGATGATTTTACTTGTTTTTAATGTCAAATTTTAAAAGCTGCTATTTTTTTAATGATGCATGGATTTTCACTGGTTAATTGATGGTTTTAATTGATGGATCCTGTATAAAAGGCACTTTATTGATGATTTTCAGTTTTTCTGAAGAAGACCTTGTATTAGGGTCGAAAACGTATTCAATTTTTGTGGTGTTAGTGCTATTGTGGATTGTCAGTCTTTGTGAGTTACTGGATGTCGCCTTATACTCGCTTTGAAGAAAGGAGTTTTACCAGGTTTCAGTCCTTTATTTGGGTTTCCAAGCAGGCCTTTTTTCTTTGGTTTTGGTACTTTAAGCTTGCTTTACCATCGCTCTGCAGAAGTAAAAGTCATCTGAATAATTCCACATTAAAGAGATATGAAACTAACGAAGATGTTGTTGCTAGAAAACAACTTTATATTTCAGTGTTTTATCTACAAATTCAGTGCCTGCTGCTCTTAAAGAATAAATTGTCTATGTTACATTAAAAAATGCTACGTTGGTATATTGCAATAGGGAATGGGTGGCAAGCTGAAAAACAGGTTCATAGTTACTAGGTATCTGATCCAAAGGAGGACATACTCAGGACTGCAAAACCCCACCGCCTTAGCTGTGGGAGTAGAACCTACAGCCCTCTACGTCAAGATGCAAGTATGCTACCTGCTTTGCTACAAACACTGCTTTAAAACTCTATACCACAATAGTGATAACATTTGATAAACAAAAGAGTTGCACATTTGAAGCAGACTTAGCATGAGCAGCAGTAAACTTATCTTCCCTTGAGGCTCACTATTCCTTGAAAATGTACTTGAAAATAAAGTCCACCTGCGAACTCTAACTAGGGCATTTCACACGCACACACACACACACACACACACACACACACACACACACAGACACACACACACCTCAATCTCTTAGCGCAAAAAATCTGGACAAAGCCTAAAATAAATAGGGGCAGATTATAAATATTGCTTAGAAAATTGCTAAAATAAAATGATTTGTGTTTGTATCATTTTTCTAAAGGATATGACTTCTAAAACTCAAATGTCTGTTATTATTTAGCAACTTCAATCCTTTTTAGGAGGAATACTGGGAAAAATCTTGACATTCTGCAAAAGCATGAGCAGCTGAGGGGTATGTTACCTCCCTCTTATACATATTTAAATACACACACACACACACACACACACACACACACACACACACACATATGCATACCTCTCAATCTCTTATCACAAGAAATTTGGACAAAGCCTGTTATAATGTTTGGGACAAAGGCACAAAACTAGGAACACATTTAGAAAGTTGCTAGAATAACAGGATTTGTGTTAGAATGCATTTTCTAAAGGATATGAAGTCTAAAACTCAAATACATGTTATTATATAGTAACTTCAATCCTTAGCTCACCCCAGTGATTTGTCAAAAAAAAAAAAAAGAATTTATATGAGGAACAGACCAAAAATGTAGGGCAAAAATCTGGACATTCTGTGAAAATCTGTTCAGTTGAGAGGTATGACATACACATACAGTACATCCCCCTACCTCCTTAGAAAGTGGATAGAACAACAAGGTTTGTATTAGTATGCATTTTCTGAGGACATGAAGTCTAAAACTCAAATGTCTGCCTTTATTTTCTGACATCAGTCCTCAGTGATTTGCCAGAAAAAAACACAATTTTATGACAACCAAACTGAAAATACTGTATGATGCAAAAATCTGGATAATTGTGGGGTATGACCCCCTCCCCCCTTACACACACTCCTACCCCCTCTTACTTACACACACACACACACACACACACACACACACACACACACACACACACACACACAGACACACACACACACACACACACACACACACACACACCTACTTTTACCTACCTACTTCTTACATACACTTATACACACCCCTACCTATCTACTTCTTACAACTTCTTACATCCACACACCCCTACCTATTTCTTACACACACACACACACACACACACACACACACACACAGACACACACACACACCTCTTAAACACACACATGCACACACCTACCTTTCACTTGTACCTTTGTCCCTAGTCCAAACATCTTCTGAAATTCAAATTCCGAGTGGGCGCGGAAGATGAAAATGTAAACCATCGGTCACACAGATGCAGAAGCATCTGTGCAATTGGATGCAAAGGGTGTTCTTAAAGAAGTACGCCCTTAAAAAAAAAGCAATATATTTCTTTATTATTTAAAAGAAATTTAATCTCCAAGTAACAAAATGCAAGGATATGCCAGTCATTCATATTATTACACAATACACTCCACATTCAACAATTACCATGTAAATCCAGTAGTTGCAACAGTTTTAGTTAAGGGCTGACTCTGTCTGATAAAAACAGCACATAGCCAATGCATGGGAAGGTAAAGGTTGTGAGAGTTTCTTGGCATCAATGTTACTATATGGATGTGCATAGGAGGAAGGCTTTTAGCCCCTAGGTGGTGAGTGAGTGTGCTACACATTGTCTCTTAGTCAGTGCAAGGACATATTGAGCATGCCTATGTCTGCCTACACCCACATCAGCTGCTGGTTCTCCCACTGACTCCTCACCTGTGTGTGGCTGTGGTGACCTTGGCATTGGTGGTGGGATGTGTGCACCTTCCCCTCTTGATCCAGCTGAAGCTGTTTCCTCAGGATTATGTTGTGTAGCATGGCACATACTGTGAATATTTCAGTACATGTCCATAAGTTGTACTGCAAGGTTCCCTCAGATGTGTCTAGGCACCATAACTCAACTTCAGCAGTCCAAACACATGCTCTATGATATTTCTGGTTTGAGCATGTGCCTTATTATAGCATTCTATATTGTGTGTGTGTACATTTCTAATATTTGTCATCAGCCACAGTTCCAGTGCATAGCCTACACCACCATTAATGACCCTGTGGGATATCCCTCCTAGCAAACATCTGATACAGTTGGGAGGTATGCCAGATACGTGAGTTGTGGTAACTGCCAAGGTTGCCAGTACACACATTCAAGATGATTTCCTTGGTATTACACACAACTTGGCAGTTAACAGAGTGAAAGCTCTTTCTATTAATGCAGAGCCTTCCTTGATCCCCTGGTGGTGCCTTAATTTCTATATGTGTACAATCTATGCCACTCAGAACTTTTAGGTAGTGTGTTACAGGGTAGTACTCCTGAATACTTCTGACCCTATCCTCAGGAGTATGGGGAAAATATATGTGGTCACTAGATGTTGGAGCATAGCATTCAGGAATTGATGGAGGATCCTGGATGCTGATGCCTGTGACATCCCCAGCATGTCTCCTGTTGGTCTGTGAAAGGTACCTGTGACAAAGATTCTAAGTGCTACACATACCTTTGTCTCCACTGGGATGGGTTCTCCTTGGTTTGCCTGGCTCTGAGATGAGGACAACAGAGATTGCAGAGTTCTTGTAGTGTGTCTGTATCCACCCTGTAGTGCTGCACAATTTTCAGATCATGTAGTTTGTGATAAGTTACCTGGGGTCTAAAAACTCTTCTCATTCTATGTCTATTGAAGCAGCATAGACTTCAGCCTGTTGCACATACAGCTGAATTAAAGCAACAGCAGTCCCTGATATTGTTTATGTGTAGACTCCCTTCAGTGGCTGTATTCCTATAGGTTTTGGAATTCAGAGGAAAAAACAGCACTGAGCCTGTATTTGTTTTTTCTTTATAGCTTGTTGAATAGCTCCTCCATCTTGGATTGGTTGATTAGCATACAATTTAGCTGCTTATGCTGTAATTTGCATGCCACAGTGCTTACCTGGTTTGCACGGCTGTGCATGGCTCTACACGCAGTGTAGAGTCGCTTACTGAATCCAAAATGGTGCGCTACAGTGTGTGTGTCATGCAGTGACACACACGCATTGTGTAAATGGACCATGTAGGCTTTATTGAATCTGGCTGCCTGTCCTTATCTATCCCCCTCATGTGGTTCACATGCAGTCATGGCCAGATCCACACTTTCATGGAGCTCTACCTTTAAAAGTCATTCTATGCATACTGAAAAAAATCCTGTTACAATGTGTACAGACTGAAGAATTACCTGACAGGCAAGACGTTCCAGCACCTTACAGCCCTCTACTGCCCATAACTACACTTTGCTTTACCTTTCATTTAGTTTGTTGAATCCTTTCCCCTGGGGATTTAAGAGCTGTGTTCCAAAGGACATTCTCCAACTTGAAACTTTACTATGTAATCTCCATATCCTGATCTTCCTTCTTCCACTTCTGCACTCCATCCCATTGAAGCTTGTAAACCCATAATGTCCATGCAAAATTTGGAAAGAATACCTTGTGCTTCTTGATGTCAGATTTGTGTAAGAGTAAATTATTTTCACTGCTTCCCTAACTAGATTAATATTCCAGAGGAATAATCTTTTTGACTATGGATCATATGGCCTGGAAAAATAATCCCATTGTGTTATACTACTGTTCCTAAAA
Source organism: Protopterus annectens (assembly GCF_019279795.1). NCBI lineage: Eukaryota > Metazoa > Chordata > Ceratodontiformes > Protopteridae > Protopterus > Protopterus annectens. The sequence goes on along the minus strand of NC_056725.1, from coordinate 1,546,135,895 downwards.
GCCACATTTAACTATGTGAAAGTATAACTTAAAAATTAGGCGCCTATGATATTAAGTATTAGGCAAGCTAGAGAAACAGTGAAACTATTTTCCCACATATGGTCATAACCATCTTGTAGGTAAATGCCTCTTAACCTGTCTGGTGCCATGATAAATTGGACTTGCAGGAATCATAGTATTGTTCAGGCTTCTATCCTTTTAAGTAAGCCCGTGCTTTACAGAATGTCTCTGTAGGCACTGTTTTCTTGTCTTTCTTTTATGTCAACCAATTTATTCCACGCTTCATATATGTATATACACACACACACACACACACACACACACACATATATTTATATATATATATATATATATATATATATATATATATATATATATATATATATATATATATGTGTATATATATATATATATATATATATATATATATATAGATAGATAGATAAATAGATACACACACACACACACACACACACACACACACACACACACACACATATATATGGTTTATTTTAGTAATCTTGAAGCCCACAGAATTGAACCCCATAATCCTGAGACCATAATATCTTAGGGCCAAAACAATGAAGGCCACAATATCTATAAATATGTGAACTCAGGAACAAGTACAAACATGGCTCCTGTAGGGGTATGAACTAAGGAATAAGTGCTAACATGGGTCTTGCAGGAGAGCAAGTCTAGAAGTTTGATAATGTGTTTTTTGTTTTATTTTATTTGTTAATTGTGTGAACCCATTGGTTACAAATAGATTTTTTTCAGAAGTAACTCAGGAATACTGTTTGGTTAAATTACTTGTTCAGACTCCCATAGTATGGAGAGTGAGGAATCAAACCCAGGACTGCACATTGATATTTGTTAGCAGTTCATAGCCTGTATGATCTGTGGCTTAGCAGGTCCATGGTCATGGAGCATGTTCCTGACATTTATTCTCATTGTGAACCAGCAGAGAACAGAACTGTTGTGTAGTATTACCGGGTAAACAAACATCTAAGAGAGTTTCTGCATCCTTGCCTGCCTTTGAAGACCATTTTCCTTTACCGTGGAATCCTGAAATCATGATTGGCAAGCTTTACTGCATCCATTTGACGCTAATTGCTTTGCAGATCTTAATTTGATCTCTTGGAAGATTCTTTTCATGTTATTTAGCATGTCTGCTTAAATTATCTTCAAGCTTCTAGGTGTATTCTGTAGGAAATAGAATGTTTTTAAAGATTAATTATCCCTAGGACTAAACTACACATGTTCATCAAACTAGTACCACTCCATTTGTTTCTCCTGTTTCTTTCTTTTTTTTTTTTTATTTTTACGGACAGAAACCAAAGGATTTGCACTCCTTCATATCCTGGATATCCAGTGCTGGCTCAGATTTTACCTAAAAGTTTGCTTGAGTTTAGAAAGCTGGAATAGCTGTTAGTTGCATTTATTTCAGACTGAGATTTTATTTATTTATTTATTTATTTTACATTTGTTTACCAGGAAGGTCCAAATGAGCTAGTAGCCCATTTTTAGGGGAGACCCTAGGAGAAAAGCTCCAAAAAATGTAATAGGTTCAAACAGTAGAAACATTAGATGAGCATAATAAGTTGCATGCATAAGTATACATAGAATTTATAAAAGAACATAAAGAGCAAAGTATTATACATGATTATACATAGGTTTGAATAGTATCATAAGTTTTTTGCTTCATTGAATTAATAGAGAAGTTGACTATTAGAATAGCAGTACATTTATATGCAGCACAGTTAATGTATGATTTCACATAGTTGGTTCAAGGAAGGAAATACATTATTTTGCTTTATGAGGAATGTAGTTAGGAGTAGTAGGATGCTAGGTGTGGATTTTGGTGGAGTGAGAGAGGAAGTAGATTGTATGGACTAATCAGAGAATAAGAAAAGTGGGTGGGATGTGTATGTATTAAATTATCCTGTAGTAGTACAGGATCATTGCCAATTGTTGTATAGGTGTTCCTTGAGCAGAAGTTTAAAATTGGTGGTAGAAATAGTGTTGTTTATATGTTGGGGTCTGGAGTTCCAGAATTTTGCTATTTGGTTAGAAAACAAGGAGTCACCGAAGCTGTTATTGGCTTTGATAACTTTTACTAGCAGTTTATTGGATGAGCGAAGGGTATGATAAGTGGAGTATGGTTGGATTAAGTTTTTGAGGGAAGGACAGTTATTGGGTTGGTGTATAATGGTGTGGGCAACTGTAAGTTGATTGAATGCTAATAGGTGTGGTAATTCAAGCCATCTTAACTGTTCTAAGGCAGTGCAGTGGTGTGTATGGTTGGGGAGGTTGGTTGCAAATGTAGCAGTTTTGTGGTAACAGGCCTTAAGTTTGCTAAGATCAGATTTCCTAAAGTTAGTGAAAATAGAGGAGGCATACATTAAGGTAGATAGTGGGTATACTTTGGCAATAGATTGTCTAGTGGTAGGAGTGAAAATGTTTTGGCTGTATATAGTGAGCCCAGTTTAATGTGGACCTTTTTTTATGGAAAGTGCTATGTATGTCATATTTTAGTGAGTTATCGATAGTGACTCCTAGTAATTTGGAGTTCTCAACCAGTTCGATTTTTGTGTTGTTGGATGCAAGGATGTGGAGTTGGGTGACTGAATTGAGATTCTGTTATTAGTGAAAAGTATAAGTTTTGTCTTGTTAGGGTTTAAGATAAGTTGATAATGCTCTATGTCAGTGAAGACCTTTTGGGTTCTAGTTTTGAGTTCAAGGAGGGTGGGAGCTGAGCAGATGATGGTGGAGTCATCTGCATATTGAACAGTTGTGGCTTGGTTAGTGGCAGAGCTAAGTTTATTGGTAAAGATGGTAGAAGAGTAGGGGGCCTAGGATGGAGCCTTGTGGAATGCCAACAGAGACTGGCAGGAGTTCTTCCTGCCATTTGACTGCCTATTGACGTTCAGACAGGTAACTATGAAACCATGCAATAGTAGAGTGGGAGAGAATACTGGCAGATAAGTCATATGGTAGTTTTTGATGGGAAACAGTGTTGAAAGCTTTTGACATATCTAGGAAGGTTGCTGATACAGGGTAACCACTGTTTTTTGGCTGGTTGATAGAGTTACTGAAACTAAGGAGGGCGGTAGTGGTGCTATGTTTAGGTCTGAAACCATGCTGGGAGCTAGAGAGGGTGTTGTTTAGTAGTAGGTCGGACATTAGTTGTGAGTGTATGCATTTTTCAAGAATTTTGCTTAAGGGGGTAGTATAGCACTTGGTCTGCAGTTTGTTAATTCTGTGGATGTTCCTCCTTTGTGTAGAGGAATTATGTGTGACATTTTCCAGAGTTTGGGAATGTATTGTTCAGAGATAGAGCAGCTGATGAGTATGGAGACTGGGTATGAGATGGAGTCTGCTGCTAACTTGAGAAACTCAGGGAGTGGCTGGTCTGCAGCAAGTGTTGTTGGTTTTGGTTTGTGAAGGAGTTTTTTATGTAGCTTGCTTGGATGGGCTTAAAAGAGAAAGGGGAGTTTTGAGGGGTAGAATTAGTGGGAATAGTTAGTGGGTTGTTTTTATTGTTTAGGAGGGACTGTATAGATTCTATGAAGTGAGAATTAAATTTGACTGCTATGCTGTCTGTGGAGTTTGGGGGAGGTTGGGATGGGGGTGTAGATTTGGCCTAGGTTTAGGAGTTGCTTAATAGTGGCCCAGAATTTTTGAGGGTTGTTTTGATGTTTTTGCTGGAGTAGTGAATAATATGATTTTTTGTCATTTCAAATCCATGTTTTGGTTTGGTTTCTTAGTTGGCGGTAATGTAGGAGGAAACTTGGGTTTTGGATGAATTATAGTATTACCAAGCCAAGTCTCTTTCCTTCATTATTTGGAGAATGTCGATACTTAGTCATTGATTTGATTTTGCCTTGATGCGCTTTCTTCTAATTGGTGCCAGAGAGTTAAGTATCTTTAAGAATGATTCAATGAAGTATTGGACTGCATCGTCTAGGTAAAGGTGTTTTAAGGGGGTCCAGTTGTACTGTTTTAGAGTGGAGTTGAAGGTATCTATAGAGAAGTGTCTTTTATTGGGGATATATTTATATATGTTTGTTTTAGCTGAGCTTATCTTTTGCCTGAGAAGGAAGGTGGGCATGTGGTCACTAAGGGAGTCTGGGAGATGTCTGGTAGTAGTCAAATACTCTCCAATAACTTGCTAACTCCATCAGGCTGTAAAACACCCACTGAAAAATGATGCTGTGAAAGGACCCTACATCAGTGGTATAGCCACTTTAATTAAACTATCTAATCTACCAGTATTCCTAAATTGCCCTTGAAATTTGATGTATAGCCAATGGATCTTGTTTTACTAGGAAGGCATTCAGTGCTAAAATATAAATAATTTAGAGACAGATATGCATGGCTTGTAACCTTTAACCCAAAGCATAATAATTTAACATGGCACAAAAGTAAGAGATTGTTATGGCTGTCATCCTACTTAAAACAACAACTGTGAACAGTTAAAGATATAATAGGAGACACATGAAATGGGTTAGTAGCTCAGTTTCAGATATCAGCTTTGCATCTCTGGCTGTTATGTACACTGATGTAGATGCCAAACACAATATTTTGTAGTATATAAAAGCTCCATATACAGAAGTCTTTTATTCTGCTCTTTGTTTAGCACATGTTACTCAGTGCCTTTTCTTATTGTGTCACTAATTTCCTAATCAAGGAGACCCAGGTGCCACAAACGTTGACCTTTGTCAAGCATGCAGTATTTTGTTGCTGTCCTAGTATGATGATTCTGGTATTGCAGGGATAGTAGAACAGTTGTGTGATAGCAAACCAAGGCATTTTCTTACACTGTGAAAACAATGTAATAATAATAAAAAAACAAAACAAAACAGGGCAAGCCAATGTGGTATCCTCAGGCAATCTGTAAAAAAAGTTATTCTAGAAACTGTATCAAGTCAATAAAGAAAAGGCATGAAAATGCATGCAAGTCTATCCAACCCATTAAGACATTACAATTTGCTTTCTTATAGATAACCTGAGAAGCATACATTAAGTTTTGTTTATTTAACTTGCTCTGTTTTGGAGTATGTGAATACTATAGTATGAACTATTATATTATAGATAGTACTTGTGGTTAAAAAGCATTATGTTATTATGTAACAACGGACAGAGAAACTAATGCTGGGAATTGTTTTTCAGTTTGGCTTCTCCATCAGTATGGACGGTTTACCTTGGCAAAAACAAGCTGAACATGACAAGTAAAAATGAAGTGTCCTTCAAAGTGAAGAAGATTGTTGTTCACCAGTACTATGATTATGACAACCATGATTATGACATTGCGCTTCTCCAGATTGAAAGACCAGTTATGAAAACACCCTTTGTTCAACCTGTCTGCTTGCCTGATAGTGCCCACATATTTCAGCCAGGAATTAAGTGCTGGGTCACTGGCTGGGGAGCTGTCAAGGAGGGAGGTGAGTGAATCCCTATTTTGTTAAAAAAAAGAGTGAAACTTCCAATAACTATATCTTTCAAAAGAGTGCACTTACTGGTTTAAAAAAAATCAGACATGCAAAGAGATATCAAAGTCTGCCTTTGCAGAGACCAATATTGTGCTCTAACTAAAATAACTACTTTGCAGGTGAATAAATCAGCTCCTCTTATCAAAATGTACAGTCAAATGTATCCCAGTGTGTTAAATTGTCTGAAATGCAACAATAAAATTCAGCAATGTGCCCCATAGTTAGTTGTAGTAATGAAAATACATTTATGAATATCCATAGTGATGTGCATAACTTCTTTTTTATACTTTTCATGCTGTGTCTGAAAAGGTGACAACACTAACATTTTACAGAAGGCGGATGTTCAGGTCATAAGTCAAGATATCTGCAACTGGTCATACCAGTATAAGATAACGCCAAGGATGCTGTGTGCAGGTTATGCAAAAGGAGAGAAGGACGCATGTCAGGTAACTAAGGAGCACTTTCACCATTTAGATATAGTATGAATGTTTTAATTTCACTGGGAGGCAGTTCAGTCTTCAGTATATAGAGTCTTTAGTTTTGTTTAATCTGCTAATTTGTCTAGGACAGGGGTTTTGCTTTCTGAAATACTCAGGGGTTGGTTTCCTTTACCTTCATTGTGATATTTATTAAGTGGTGCTGATAACTGTGCTGAACAGTAAGAAAATAACTTCAAATGTGCATTTCCTGACTGCCATTACATACATAGATGCTTATGCAGTTATATGTACCTCTTTGCTATGAAATATGCATGCCTAAAATTTGTGCATTTAAAAATAAGGTGTGTGGCAGTTAATATAGAGGATTAAGTGAACAAACTGTTAAAAAGACTCATCCTGCAGTCCAGTGGTTGACTTCATAAGTCACCATATGACACCTGCATGACTCTAAGCAAACCACTTCAAACAGTGCTCCTGGATTGAGTCTGAAATGCTCCATATCATTGTTCACCCCTGGTTCATAGATTCATAGGTTTGTTCTAGGCTAATGGCCCTGGAGCCTTTACAAGCCTAGCCCATAGGATTACCCTGACATCGTGCCACCCGAACTTAGATCCCAGTGCCTCTGTTGAGTAGAGCCACTGGAGTGATCCCTGGAGTGAATTTTCTATTTCCCATCCATTCATCATGATTTCTCTTGAAGAGGTCCAGTAAGGTGCTTTGTTTGACATGTATGGTAAGTCTATTCCATAGCACGGGCAGTTTCTGGGTTATGAACCTGTCCCTCCAGCACGTTCTGTTGATTGTGATAATGAGGTTGAGGTCTCTGGAGCATGTAGTGTGAAGGGATTGGGATTTCTTTAGATGTAGCATTTCTAACAGAGCTGGGTCAGACATGACTTTGTAATTCAAGCAGAGATCGCCTTTAAGTAGGTGATATGAGACAGAGAATAGTTGGAGTTTTTTGAGTCTGTCCATATAGGACAAGTGTTTAAGGCCTAGGATCCTTTTTGTGAGGTACTTTTGCGGCCTCTTCAGTTGTTGCAGGTGTCTAGTGAGGAACATGGAAAATGGGGCATTTGTACTTGATGATTGGCCTAATGAGGGAAGAGTAGAAGGAGACAATGACCTCTTTCTTCCTGGATGCAAAACCTTAGTACCTTAGTAATGAGATGTGTCACATAGAAGGACTTTCTGAGCACAGTGGCAATGTGGTGGTCAAAAGAGAGGTTGCTGTCAACCTGTGTTCCCAGATCTCTCATAATGCCTTCTGTGTTTAGTGGACTACCATCAATGTGGTAATTCACGGGAACCGGGTTTTTCTCAAAGGGGATGATGACACATTTTTTGGCATTGAGCTTAAGGCCATGGTTCTGACACCAGTCGGTGGTCTCAGTGAGACTTTTCTGTAGGATGTCAACATCACTTGGGGAGTTAATAATAGCTCCCAACTTGCAATAGTCTGCGAACTTTGTCAGCTAGTGTCCCTTCATGTTGTCCTGGACTTCAGAGAAGAAGATACCAAACAGGAGAAGACCCAGGACCAAACCCTGTGGGACTCCACCCATAACTGCTCAGCAGTCTAACTTGGAGTCAGCTACTTTCACACTGTGAGTTCTATCTGTGAGCCAGTTTGCAACCCACCTGGTGATATAGGGGTTGATGCCTAGCTTAGTGAGTTTTTCTATGATTCCTAAGTGGGGAATGGTATCAAAGGCCTTGGCCAGATCAAGGTAGGTTGTATGAACCACTTTGCCTTCATCCACAGCTCTGGTGACTGACTCAAAGAAGTCGACCAAGTTGAGCAGGTATGAGCTACCCTTCACAAAACCAAACTGTGTAGGATCCAGAGTTTGGAGATTTCCTATATCCTTGTTTATTAGGTCCATGATGATGAGTTCCATAGCTTTGCATATCAGACTCATCAGGCTAATAGGGCGATAGTTCTTAGGGTCTGTAATTGCTCCTCCATTGTGGAGAGAGATGACTGTAGCAGTGTGCCATTTGGTAGAGACAAAGCCTGAGGTGAGGCTGTGATTGAACAGGGCACACAGGTGAGGTGCCAGTTCACTCTGTAGTTCATGTAGAACACGCCAGGGTATTGTCAGGTCCCATAGAAGCTGAATTCTTGGCCTTGGACAGTGCTGTTTTAACCTGTGCAGCAGTAATACTGGGTGCCTGGCAATCTACTGGTATTGCAATTTGTCCTATGGAGGGGGGGAGAGGGGTAAAGCTGGCACTGAATCTGTCAGCTAGTATATTGGCAATATCTGTTGGCTCAGTATAGGAAGTACCATTGTGCAGTAACTCAGAGTAAATCTAGGTATTGCCGTGGAGATTCTTTGCATTAACTATAGAAGGCCTTGTGGTTGTCTTTACTATCTGCTGCAATTCTGTTTTCATATCTGGCCTTAGAGGATTTGATAAGGGATCTCAACTTTTTATTGAGGCTGATAAGGGAGTTTTTCCAGTCTTGGGACTTCACCTTATTCCACATCAGTTTCCTCCTTCTGTTGTAGAGTTTGTTTATGGCAGGGGACCACCAGATTGGCTTCCTTTTTTTGGAGGAGATTGTCTTGGTTCTGTTGTGTATGGCAAGATCCATGCATTTGTGTACATGTTCGTACAGTGCATTGGTGTATGATTCATCAGTCATGCAATTATTCTCCATTTGCATGGGTGCAGTGAAGTTAGCCACCTCTGTTTTTAGGAGCCCAGAGTTAGCTTTGGAGAAGTTTTTCATGGTGGTTACCTTTGCGAGGGGGGGGGGTGTGGAATTCCAAGGTGATTAGTTTGTGGTCAGATCTAACCAGGGAGGATTTGACTATTGGTGTAGAGCAACAGTCGCCCATGTTAGTAATGACCAGGTCATGGATGTTACTACGTCTAGTGGGGGAAGAATGAGCTGGTCCAGGGCTTTGGAATTAACGAATTGCAGGAAATGTTGGGCAAGTGTATTGGTACATAAGTAGTTTTCCCAGTTAATGGAGGGGTAGTTGAAGTCACCCAGTATGAAAGTTAGGTTGGACCCCAATATTCCCCAGGGTGCTTAGGAATGTGGAGTGTGAGTCTTGGGACATGGTTGGGGACCTATAGCAGGCTATGACCTGAATCACTGTCTTACCCAATGTTTTCTGCACCTGAAATATCTCTGATGCGCTATGTTGGGCCACCAGTCTGGAGGTGTGCGCATCCTTTATGAATATGGAAACACCACCACCTTTGGAGCTTCGGTCCAAGTTCTGGGGGCGAAAGGTGTGGAATGAATTATAGCCTGGTAGTGCAGGGGTGTTTTCTGCTGCCTTGAACCAGGTCTCTGTTACAGCACAAAGGAGTGCTTCGAGCGAGTGCATTTTGAGATTTTAGACTTATAGCATTGAGCAGCATGACCCGCAAATTGCATTTGGGGACTTTGGAGCTTCGGTCCAAGTTCTGGGGGTGAAAGGTGTGGAATGAGTTATAGCCTGGTAGTGTAGGGGTGTTTTCTGCTGCCTTGAACTAGGTCTCTGTTACAGCACAAAGGAGTGCTTCAAGCGAGTGCATTTTGAGATTTAGACTTATAGCGTTGAGCAACATGACCCGCAGAGTGCATTTGTTTGTAGCTGTCATGGTGGTAATTTAGTCTTTGGAACACCACCTAAAAAAGGCACTATAGGGGTGGCAAGAGCCTTGGCCAGTATCCGGAAGCCCAGGGGTGACAGATGCAGGCCAACTCTAGCAAAGCACCGAGGTCTCTCAATCATGTCATCCCAGGCAGACAGACACTGGTCGAGTACGTTTTTGCCTTGGAGGCCTCTGCTGTTTGGGTAGATTTTTATTGAGAGCCTCTGCGAAGGTGGGTGTGTGGTTTTTGTTTTTATGTGATGCCAGTGCTGGTGTGTGTTCTGGAGGGCTATGTGTTCCATGTGGTGTGGTGCAAGTGTTGACCTTTTCTTGACCAGCTATTCCGGTCCTGGCTGGAGAGTGGTTAACAAATACAGATGCATGTATTAAATAAATAGATAAAGTTCAAGTGTTCATTATCATCTTGGAATAAGGCATTAACTTGGTATGATGTCTGTATATATAGAGATACACAGACACATATACAAACACACACACACACGCACACACACACACACACACACACACACACACACACACACACACACACACACACACACACACACTGTACCACAAACACACAAACACACACAGACTTAAAGAAAAAAACATCCACAAGCTTATAGACATGTATACCCTCTCATGCAAATATGGACGCACACACACACACACACACACATATATATATATATATATATATATATATAAATATATAAATATATCTATATATATATATATATATATATATATATAGATATATATAGATATATATAGATATATATCAGATACAAAACGACAGTCACCACTCAATGTTCCAACAGCTTAGAAACAAAGTCTATAAGCATAAAAAAGCTGAGCGAACACCACGGCTATAAAAAATGAAAAGATTTATTCAGTCTAAAATGGACAAGCGCTTTCACGTAACTAAAGTACGCTTCTTCAGATCCTTAGTTAAAACACTGTGATCCTAACATTTATATACAATCACATGACCATAATCAATCAATCAATTAAGACATCAATTAAAAAATGCATCAGTTAAAGGAAACCTTATACCCTAGTCATTTCATTGATCTTGCATCTAGCACAGGTTTAATATTAATACTACTATTGAGCCCTGGTGGTGAGTGTGCCCTTATCCTGAAAATCCACTTTAATTCTATCCTTAACAGGAAGTTATTATTATCTCCCTGTCTTAAGTTGTTGCTAACTTGTTGCAGTGCTCTAAAATTAAAACTGTGTCCTGCCTGCTCTATAATATGTTTCACTAAAGCATTTAGCATATTTCTATTTCTAATTTCATATTTATGTTGGTAAATCCTATCCCTTAACCGTTTTATAGTTTTTCCTACATAAAAACTTTCGCAATTATTGCAGCAAGCTAGACAGATAATATTTTCACTATCACATGTGGCAAAAAATCGTGGCTCAAAAATAAAATTAATATCTGAATGCTGATAAATCTGTTCTTTACTTATTTCATGACACATCTTGCATTTCCCACATGGGTATGTCCCACATCGTCCACTAGATGTCTCTATTCCATTACTTCTATTCTGTGGTCCGCATGATAACTGCTTAAGATTTTTATTATTCCAGTATAAAAAACTTGGTTTTGTACCTATGAGATCCCTGGTCTCATCATCTATAGTCAGGACTTGCCAATTCCTTCTTATAATATCTGTTATTATGCCATTATCTACAGTATAGCTCATATTAAACCTTAATTTATTCGTCTTTTTTTCTCTAACATCTCTCTTTGTATTGAGTGGAATAGATAAAGAATTTCCTTCATTACACTCACTATCTAAGCTCTCTTTCACTATTCTTATCTCACTATCCTTATAACCTCTCTCTACTAATACAATAAATAAAACTCCGTGTGACCAGGCCACGATATTTTTTAATAACAAAGATTAAAATTCAACAGATTCAGCGCTATCGTCTGCCGCAAGCAGACTTCATCATCTCTCTACTAATAAATTCTCCAATTTTTTATTTCTGTTTGTTCATCATAAGGAGAGCTGCAGATTCTTCTTATTCTCTTTATCTGCCCCTTATATATATATATATATATATATATATATATATATATATATATATATATATATATATATATATAGATCCCTATCATATGATAGAAACCTCATTTGACTGAAAAGCATTTGACTGAAACCCATAATACTGAATTTCAACATACTAAATTGTAAACTGGACCATACAAAACCAGACTTGGATGTGGGGCTATGCCCCCCACACCCCCCAACTATAAACACTAACTCCAGGACGGGTACCTGTTATTTAATCGACCGTCTTAAATGTCGAATATTGGAAGTTCGAATGGGGAAGTTCAAAAAAATAGAAATGTCGAAGCCGCGGAAATTCAAATTCTTTCCCAGGGAAATAATTTGGTTGGCTGTTTCCACGGCTTCAACATTTTCTGTACTGTGGTGCAAAAGTTACGGATTGGGTTAAGATAAGTGTGTGAGTGTGACGGACGTTAGGATTAGAGTGCGGGTAAGGTAAGTTTGCGAAAGTGACGGACTTCAGGGTTAGGGCGCTGTTAAGGTAAGTGTACGATAGTGACAGACTTTAGGGTTAGGGCGCGGGTAAGGTAAATGTGCGATAGTGATGGACTTTAGGGTTAGGGTGTGGGTAAGGTAAGTGTTCGATAGTGATGAACTTTAGGGTTAGGGTGCGGGTAAGGTAAGGGTGCGATAGTGACGGACCTTAGGGTTAGGGCTTGGGTTAAGGTTAGTGCATAGATAGTTGTGTATTTAAGGTGTAGTGTAGGTTTATTAGGTTTTTGGTGTGCCTGTGTTGTGTGTGTGTTTTTGGAACAGCAAATTTTTTCCCTGGGAAAAAATTTGCTGTTCTGAGGTTTCGATATTGTCATATAATTGAACTTCCAAAATTTTGAACACCCCCTCCAGAACTACACTACAGTGGGGAAAAGGGCATATACCTTTAACTTACCTTACAGTATATCAATGCTACCACTACTATGCTCTTTTCCCCACTGTAGCGCAATCCTGATATTATTATATATAGTTAGGGGGGTGTGGGGGGCATAGCCCCCCCCACCTAGTCAGGTTTTATATGGTCCCGTTTACAATTTAGTATGTTGAAATTAAGTATTATGGGTTTCAGTCAAGTGACTTTTCAGTCTTTTGAAATTTCAGTCTTATGGTCTCAGTCAAATGGGTTTCAGTCAAATGAGGTTTCTATCATATGATAGGGATCCATATATATATATATATATATATATATATATATATATATATATATATATATATATATATATATATATATATATATATATATTTATATATACATACACACACACACACACACACACACACACATATATATATATATATATATACACACACACACATAGATATAGATAAGATATCCATATAAATATATATATTTATGGATGCGTATATAGATACAAATATCAATGCTGACACAGATACAGAAAAAAACATGAGTTTCAGGAAGTCTCCTGAACTGTATAGTGTAGGTGTGTGCTATAGGACAGTGATCTGTCAAGGTTTCCTCCATGTAGTGAATCTTAAATAAATTATTATTTTTGTCTAATGCCATATTTAAGGCTGCTGCCAGATGTTTAGAAAAAAAATTCTAAGCTTGTTTTCTGCCTTTCCTGTAACTAGTCTAGTCCTGATTCAGATCTGAGGTAGCCTATCTACCACAAGGGGAGTAGTTTCTGGCCCAGAAATTGTAGTTTATTGGCCGTTTGGGCAGTTTTTCCATCTCTTTCAACTTTCTGGTTTAAAAGCCCGCGTTTGCACTTGTTTCCCACCTTTCCTGTAATTAGTCTAGTCTAGATATAGATTTGCTGCACTCAGGACTGTTGGTAAGCTTCTGAGCCCCCCAAGACTTTTTGTGTTGGAGGTAAGCCTTCTAGCTTATCAGTGGGAGTGGTAAGCACTAGGTAGCCTATCTACTACAAGAGGAGTGGTTTCTGCCCCAGAAATTGTAGTTTATTGTCTGTTTGGGCAGTTTCTCCATCTCTTTCAACTTTCTGGTTTAAAAGCCTGTGTTTACACTTGTTTCCCACCTTTCCTATATATAGTCTAGTCCAGATACAGATTTTCTGTATCCAGGACAGTTTGTAAGCTTCTGAACTCCCCAAGCTTTTCTGTGTTGGAGGGAAGCCTTCTAGCTTGTCAGTGGGAGTGGTAAGCACTAGGTAGCCTAGCTACCACAAGAGGAGTGGTTTCTGGCCCATAAATTGTAGTTTATTGGCTGTTTGGGCAGTTTTTCCATGTCTTTCAACTTTCTGGTTTAAAAGCCCACATTTGTGCTTTTCCCGCCTTTACTGTAACTAGTCTAGTCCAGACACAGATTTGCTGTATCCAGGACTGTTTGTAAGCTTCTGAGCAGTGCCAAAGTCTGCTCTTCAATTTTTCCCTTAGATCTGCTACTTCTCTCCTCTTCTGCACTTTTACTAGCTTATTAGCTTAGCACTCTACCAAAATTCTTGTAGCAATTATTGTAGCACACAAAAGTGCAACCAGCACTAAACGTTCTACAAAGAAACAGCTCCACTACTTATTATTAATGCCCACCCCTCCAGGCATGTTTAAAGGTCAGTTCCTTGTGCTTTCTCCTATTAACCTGGTGAACTTGGGCATCCTGAGGCAATGTAGCAACTGCCTCATGTGCTCTGAGAGCCCTCTCCTCTTACCCCCAACATTCATACTTGCAAGAGATGCACTTATATATCCAAATTGGAAGCCACTCACTATCCAGCCAAGACCAGAATAGCTGGTCAGGAGGAAAAGGTCAAAACTTGCACCACACCACATGGAATACATAGTCCTCCAAAACACACACCAGCACTGTCTTCACATAAAAACACAAACCACACACCCTCCTTCGCTGAGGCTCTCAAAAAAAAATCTATGCAAATAGCAGAGATCTCCAAGGCAGAAATGCACTCAACCACCATAACACAACACTAATCATGAGACACATAACTCTCCCAAACAGTGTGCCACTCAACCAAAGCCACTAAGGCAAAACAGCATGCCCAACACACTAGTCATACATGACTCGATAGTGAGACACACTGATGTCCCACTCACTAGGCTGAATAAGGAGAAAGTAACAGTCAGCTGCCTGTCAGGAGCCAGGATCCGCCACAAAACGCACACACTGAGGTCCCTCAACAAAAGGTACAAATATGACTCTGTCATTGTACATGTGGGTGTGAATGACGTAAGATGCACCTCACTGGACTACATGAAAAGAGACACGGAGGAGCTCTCGGATTATGTAGCCCAGGCGGGTATGACCCTAGCCCTTAGCATCCTACCATCACCCAGAATGATACCACAGTACAAGCAGAAAATGATTGATTTCAACAACTGGCTGTTTCTGGTGTCATTCTAAGAGGATCCAGTATCTGTCTGAATGGGATGACATGATTGACAGACCTCGATGCTTTGCCAGAGTTGGCCTGCATCTGTCACCCCTGGCCTTCTGGATACTGGACAAGGTTCTTATCACCCCTATAGTGCCCTTTGTAGGCGGTGTTCCAAAGACCAAATTACCACCATAACAGCTATAAACAAATGCAATCTGAGGGTCATGCTGCTCAACACTAGAAGTCTAAATCTCAAAATGCACTCACTCAAAGCACTCCTTAAAATGGATAACATCGACATTTGTGCTGTAACAGAGACCTGGTTCAAGGCAGCAGAAAGCGCCCCTACACTACCAGGCTACAACTCATTCCACACCTTTCAACCTCAGAACTTGGACTGAAGCTCCAAAGGAGGTGGTGTTTCCATATTCATAAAGGATGCGCATACCTCCAGACTGGTAGACCAACATAATGCATCTGAGATACTTCAGGTGCAGCTAACATTGGGTAAGACAGCGATTCAGGTCATAGCCTTGTATAGGTCCCCAACCATGTCCCAAGACTCACACTCTACATTCCTAAGCACCCTGGAGAATATTAGGGTCCAATCTAACACTCTCATAATGGGTGACTTCAACTACCCCTCCATTAACTGGGAAAACTACTCATGTACCAATACACTTGCCCAACGCTTTCTGGAATTCATTAATTCCAGTGCCCTGGACCAGCTTGTTCTTCCCCCACTAAAGGTAGCAACATCTTTGACCTGGTTATGGCACGATGCCAGGGTAATCCTATGGGCTAGACTTGTAAAGGCTCCAGGGCCATTAGCTTAGTACACACCTATGAACCTATGAACATATAGCAAGACCGGTTTGTGTATTGTTACATAAGCTGTACATACCAAATTCATATCGTCCCTTTCCTTGTTCTACTCTAATTACATACAGTATTATGTTTAAACCTCCATCTCTCCCATTTCATGGTCGTAGTATACACAGCAGAAATGTTCATATGCTTTTCCCCATTACTGTGCCAGTTCATGCAAAAACATTAAAGCTTTTATTCTCCTTTTCACCCATCACACCTTGGTCCTTCCATACAATCTTGCAAATCAGTCCCTGGAATGATCATTACAAAGATGACTTCCACTCACAAATTGGTCACTAGCATTCTAAATCTGTAAAGTAGTACAACCTGTGCCATACACTATGTATGATGCAGTCTTAATACACCATTTGCAGATCAGCCATATGCACACACAGACACAGAACACGCTAGCCTCAAACCTGCTTTATTTTCCCATCCCCAGCACACACCTATATGTTGTGTTAACTCCTGCCTACCTGTCAGTCAGGCATCTGGTAGAAGAATGCTGTTATCAGCACTACCCTTCCACCTTGCAGCAACAGGATGAGCACACATATTCCTGTTACTCTACCCACCCACCATGCAGCGATAGGATACTCACACATATTCCTGTTACTATATCCTCCCACTTTGCAGTGATAGGATGAGCACACATATTCCTGTTACTATATCCTCCCATTTTGCAGTCATAGAATGAGCACACATATTCCCGTTACTCTGTCCTCCTACTTTGCAGTGATAGGATGAGCACACATATTCCCGTTACTCTATCCTCCCATTTTGCAGTCTAGACTACAATAAGGAATGCCTCTATTAGCAACCACCTACTTTGCTGTCCCATCTCTAGCACACACTTTTATCATATGTGTTACACCATTTCTTGCACTGAGTCCCCAAAACACAATTAGTATATTTAAACCCACCCACTGCTTTTCAATTGCTGACCAATAGATTGCAGATACACATCCTTCATCTTAAGCTTGCTGTTTAGTGTTTGCCACCAGAGAATTTGTAATGTCCTTGTATATTTCTTCAGCCAATCAAAGGCACACACACACACATTTAGTGTATCACCCTATCTCTGATATGCTTCATTCCCTCTCATGTTATTTCAATATGTATACCCATCACTTCCAGTTTAATTCACGGCACATGTACCAATAGACCTGGAAACCCTATCTGCCCTGAAATTTTACATTGGTACACACTTTCTGAGTAAATAAACCAATAGAACCACAGAAATGTTTATTATGTAAACAACATAAGCTTTCTTGTTGCAAAAGTTTCATCAGATTCTTAAAAGCAATTTAATTGAATGCCAAAGTTTATATAGCAATTATCTGATCAGACCATCCAATCATTAGAATGCAATTTCAAAGGCATGCAGCGATTTTAACATGAAAGTACAAGCTTTACAAATGTGCTAAAATACACTCATAATTTTCATTTCATAATAGAATGCTTCTTCCTCAGCAGTGGTTTAACACTAACAGTAGTGTTTAACCCTGACTTTTTATTAACCCTTAACATTTTGTTATCTCTCTGTACTGTTTCTAGAGCCTGGTCCCTGCTGGTAGGATTTGGATCAGTCTTTCCAATGACTGCAAACATGAAAAAGTATGTTGTAGAAGTTTTAGTGATATGCTTTGATAAAACATTAGTCAGAACACCTCTCCCAATATTAGGGTTGTATTCTGCTAGTCTGTCTTTAAGGCAGTAGTTTGTTTTACCTACATGAAAACAGTGTATTTAGTGAAGGTTGCCAGATAAATATTATTCCTGCTCAGGCAAACAGCATAGTGTGTAAACATATATTTTGTACCTACTACTGGATACTTACAATATATTCGCACAATGAAGCAGAGTGTGGGTATATTCTTTTTTTTTTCTTAGCGTGGTTCACATTAAACCTTGGTCTATCTTTATAACATAACTTTTTTTTCACGTTTTCTTCATGCTTAAATGTGAATTTTGGTCTGTCTAAAATATATTTGCTCAGTTTACCAAAACTTGTTAAGCTAGGTTATTTTTTGTTAATGATTTCAGCAATCTGCTGGAACCGTAAAATTTACTAAACTAATAGAATATCCCATTTATAAGTGCACAACTCTGAAGTCAGCCTGCAATGATATAAAATTAGTCAAGCAACAATTAACAGTACACAACTCTGAAGTGCCAGAAAAATATACAGTATACAGTACTTTGAACATTCTGTTTGCTCAATAATACCCTCTCAGGGAAATAAGGCTTCCCTACAGTCTGCTCACCATTAGTCACTTCCTCTTTCAAAAAATGCATCATTTATGTCTGATACCAAAGAATCCAGTTCCATGTTTAACATACTGTCCATTGTTGTTAGCTTATTAGCAATCCATGTGAGACACCTTTAAATGTGAACCTTGGATGCATACTTGTTCTATGTACATAGTTACACATACATATGCTTCTTTTGTAAATTGATGTACAGATCTTTTCTTGTTCTATTTATATAGATACATAAATGAAACTGATGCAGAGTAATTCAACTTAAGAAGCAAAAAAAAATGCCTGTGGTGTCACACGATTAGAATTCAACAGATCATAGATCATAGATCATTTTGTATGATCCCAGATATTGTCCTCAAATCTTTTGTAAAATATGTCACCAGTATATGAATTTTAGTTAATTAGAGCTTTTTGAATCTCCCACATTGACAGTTTTATATTTCAATACATCTTTGCCACTGAGATAGCTATTGCAGTGCCAGCAACCTGATGGTAATTAAGCAATAACCAACGATGTGGTGTGGTAGATTGAAGATTTACCCATGGTTGGTGTGGTTTAATCATGAGGGCGAAGTCTGAGTGATTAAGCAAAGGCAACCATGGGTAAATCTTCAATATACCACAATCACACAGTCGGTTATTGCTATTATACAATGACATTATTTAAGAAAAAAAATACTTACTTTTCTTAAATAATGTCTTTGTATAATGGCGGATTGCTGTTCTTCCAGTGGTTGTGGTATACTACTTCTGCGTTTTGATGTACTGCGCATGCATATGGGATTTGCGTTCCCATGCATACCCAGTACATTAATGTTTTGAAACGGAATTAATGGAGAAAAGAAAGTCTCCATTGCTCTGTTTTCTCTCTCTTTTTTTTATTGTAAAAAAAAAAAGGTTTGGGGGCAGTTTATACCAATGGAAAAAACTTCGGGTGACCACACCTGTTTCCGTTGGTATATTGTGGAATTTACAATGGGCACGCTGGTTAGGCTGGCCATTCAGTGTGCACGTTTTAGAATATTAATAGGGAGGAATTGTATCTTCTTCTTCTTTCGGATGCTCCCATTAGGGGTCGCCACAGCAGATCATCTGTTTCCATTTCTTCCTGTCCTCTGCATCTTGCTCTGTCACACCAACCACCTGCATGTCCCTCTCTCACCACATCCATAAACATTATCTTAGGCCTTCCTCTTTTCCTGTTACCTGGCAGCTTCATCCTTAGCATCTTTTTCCCAATATACTCTGCATCCCTCCTCAGCACATGTCCAAACCAACATAATCTTGCCTCTCTGGCTTTGTCTCCAAACCTTCCAACCTGGGTTGACCCTCTAATATACTTATTCGTAATCCTGTCCACCCTCGTCACACCCAGTGCAAATCTTAACATCTTTAACTCTGCTACATCCATCTCTGACTCCTGCCTTTTTGTCATTGCCACTGTCTCCAACCCATATAACATAGCTGGTCTCACTACCCTCTTGTAGACCTTCCCTTTCACTCTTACTGGTACTCACCAGTCACAAATCACTCCTGACACTCTTCTCCACCCACTCCATCCTACCTGTGCTCTCTTCTTCACACCTCTCTTCCACACTCACCATTACTCTGAACTGTTGATCCCAAGTATTTAAACTCATCCACCTTCACCACCTCAACTTCCTGCATCCTCACCGTTCCTCTATCCTCCCTCTCATTCACACACATATATTCTGTCTTAGTCCTGCTGACCTTCATTCCTCTTCTCTCTAGAGCATATCTCCACCTCTCCAGGGTCTCCTCCACCTGTTCCCTACTCTCACTACAAATCACAATGTCATCTGCAAACATCATAGTCCACGGGGACTCTTGTCTGATCTCGTCTGTCAACCTGTCTATCACCATTGCAAATAAGAAAGGGCTCAGAGCTGATCCTTGATGTAATCCCACCTCCACCTTGAACGTATCTGTCACTCCCACCGCACTCCTCACCAATGTCACACTACCCTCGTACATATCCTGTGCCACTCTTACATACTTTTCTGACACTCCTGACTTCCTCATATAATACCACAACTCCTCTCTAGGCACCCTGTCATATGCTTTCTCTAAGTCCAAAAAGACACAATGCAACTCCTTCTGACCTTGTCCGTACTTCTCCATCACCACTCTCAGAGCAAACATCGCATCTATAGTGCTCTTTCCTGGCATGAAACCATACTGCTGATCACTAATCATCACCTCCCTTCTTAACCTAGCTTCCACTACTCTTTCCCATAACTTCATGCTGCCTGATCAATTTAATCCCACTGTAGTTACTACAGCTCTGCACATCACCCTTATTCTTAAAAATCGGTACCAAAAAACTTTTTCTCCATTCCTCAGGCATCCTCTCACTTTCCAAGATTTCATTAAACGATCTAGTTAAAAACTCCACTGCCATTTCACCTAAACACCTCCATGCTTCCACAGGTATGTCATCTGGACCAACAGCCTTTCCATTCTTCATCCTCTTCATAGCTGTCCTTACTTCCTGCTTGCTAATCTGTTACACTTCCTGATTCACTATCACCACATCATCCAACCTTCTATCCCTCTCATTCTCTTCATTCATCAGCCCCTCAAAGTACTCTTTCCATCTGCTCAACACACTCTCCTCGCTTGTATGTTTCCCTCATTATCCTTTATCGCCCTTACCTGTTGCACATCTTTAGTAGCTCAGTCCCTCTGTGTAGCCAATGCTACAGGTCCTTTTCTCCCTCCTTAGTGTCCAACCTCTCATACAACTCTTCATACACCTTATCCATAGCCTTCGCCACCTCTCTCTTTGCCATGCACCTCATCTACTTATACTCCTGTCTACTTTCTTCATCTTTCTGACAATCCCACTTCTTCACCAACTTCTTTCTCTGTATACTCTCCTGTACTTCCTCATTCCACCACCATGTCTCCTTGTCATCCTTCCTCTGTCCAGATGTCATACCAAGCACCTTTCTAGCCATCTCCCTTACTAGCTCTGCTGTAGTTACCCAACTATTCAGTAACTCTTCACTGCCACTCACTGCCTGTCTTAACTCTTCCCTGAACTCCACCTCACAATTACCCTTTTTCAATTTCCACCATTTGATCCTTGGTGCTGCCCTCACACTCCTCCTCTTCTTGATCACCAATGTCATCCTACAGACAACCATCCTATGCTGCCTAACTACACTTTCTCCAGCCACCACTTTACAATCTCCAATCTCAGACTGGCCCTTCTACATAAGATATAATCCACCTGTGTGCATCTTTCTCCACTCTTGTCTGTCACCCTATGCTCATCCCTCTTGTTAAAATACATATTCACCACAGCCATGTCCATCCTTTTCGCAAAATCCACTACCATCTGACCTTCCGCATTCCTTTGCTTAACACCATACCTACCCATCACTTCCTCATCCCCTCTGTTCCCTTCACCAACATGCTCATTAAAATCTGCTCCAATCACCATTCTCTTACCCTTGGGTACAATCATCACCACTTCATCCAACTCACTCCAAAATTTTTCTTTCTCATCCATCGCACACCCAACTTGCGGAGCATATGCACTAACAACATTCATCATTACACCATCAATTTCCAGCTTCATAAACATCACTCTATCTGACACTCTTTTCACCTCCAAAACACTCTTAGCATACTGTTCCTTCAGGATAACTCCTACGCCATTTCTCCTCCCATCCACACCATGATAAAACAATTTGAACTCACCTCTGATACACCTAGCCTTGCTCCCCTTCCATCTGGTCTCTTGCACACACAATATACCAACCTTCCTTCTGTCCATCATATCAGCTAGCTCTCTCCCTATATCAGTCATACTGCCAACATTCAAAGTTTCAACCCTCACTACCACAGTCCTAGCCTTTACCTGCCATCGGGCATGCCTTCCCCCTCTTCTCCTCCTTCGGCCAACAGTAGACCAATTTCCGCCAGCACCCTGTTGGCCAACAGTACTGGTGGCGGTCGTTGCTAACCCAGGCCTCGACTGATCCAATATGTATATCTGTACTGTTGTCCGCATGTATGATTTGGCAAAATTTTATGACGGATGCCCTTCCTGATGCAACCCTCCCCATTTATCTGGGCTTGGGATAGGCACAAAGAAATACACTGGCTTGTGCATCCCCAGTGGGAGGAATTGTATAATAAAATTTTTTAAACATAAAAACATGATTTGTTAAGACTAAGTCAAGTAATATACAATCATTTTCATACTTCTTAACAGCAGTTACTGTGCTGGTATAAGTGCAGTCTCACTGCCAGTATCTCTGGGTATCACAGAGAATGTTGTTGTTGTGTCTTTTGGCTTTTCCTGGTTAGGGATCGCCACAGCGGAACTCCGGTACGCTAATGATTGGTAGTTGATTTTTACGTGCCGAGTTACCAGCCCTGACACACAACCTTCAACGAAGGTACACCCATTCACGCATGTCTCCACGCAGAAGATGGTCTAGCTGAGAATTGAACCAGACAGCGTCTTACTGTGAGGTGACAACGCTACCGCAGCACCACCACCACGAATCTGGGTATCACAGAGAATAAAGTATCTAGATCTGATATCACCAATAGAAAACATACTTACTCATGCTCCTGTGACCATTCAAACACCTCAGAAAGTCAATTGTGTCCTGGATGTAACTTTTAATATATTTCAAGTATTCCAAGTACAGTGCAATTGGTTGTCATCCGCCTACTACCAAACAGATTTGGTCTCAATGGAGTGTTTCTCAGTTGCTTGTGAAACGTTAGAATTCCATATATAAAAAAATATATTTTTGAAGATGCCAAATATAAGAAATCACATAGGTGTGGTAAAAGGTCATTAGACAGCTGCAGTTCATACAGGGCACATTTGACCCTCTGGATAATTTAATCAACTTGTATCCTAGTAATTTCTCTGAATTTAGTAAGATCTGACAATAGTTCTAATATTGTACTTTTATAATGCACTTTGTTCATAACTACAATTGTACCACTCTTATCAGCCTGATTTATTACCTTGTAGCTCACCAATCAAAGGATTGGACAGTATGGATGTGCAATTTCATGTCATCTCTGTAGCCAGTTTGGTGGATATGGGCATCTTGAGACAATGTAGCAATAGTCTTATGTTCATAGGTTCATAGGTAGGTACTAGGCTATTGGCCCTAGGGCCTATATAAGCCTAGCCAAAGGTACCCTGGCTTTCGTCACCCAAGAAAATTATTTTCCTGTGCCACTGTCGAGCAGAGCCACATAAGTGATCCCCGGGGTGAATTTCCTATCTCCCATCCAATCATCAAGATTTTTCTTGAAGAGTACTAATGAGGAGCTTTGTTTGATATAGATAGGTAGTTTGTTCCAGAGTATGGGAAGTCTCTGGGACAGGAATCTATCCCTCCAGCATGTTCTGTTTATTGTGGTGACGAGGTTTAGGTCCCTAGAGCATGTAGCTCATAGGGATTGGGATTTCTTTAAGTGGAGCATGTCCAACAGCTCTGGGTTTGACATAGCTTTGTATGTTAGGCAGAGATCGCCTCTGAGTAGGCGATATGCAATGGAGTAAAGCTGCAGTTTGTTGAGATGGTCTGCATAGGGCATCTCTTTGAGGCCAGTAATCCTCTTTGTGAGGTATTTCTGTGGCCTTTCCAATTGTTGTAGATGTCTTGAGAGGTACATACCAAAAGGGGCATTGTACTCTATAATGGGTCTAATGAGTGATGAGTAGAGGGGAACAATGACCTCTTTTTTTCCTGGATGAGAAACCTTTTGTGATGAGATGTGCCACTTAGAAGGATTTCCTGACTACTGCGGCGATGTGATTATCAAAGGAGAGACTACTGTCCACCTGTGTCCAAGGTCTCTTATCACACTTTTGGTGTTAAGTAGACTAGCACCTATGTGGTAGTTCATGGGTACTGAGTTTTTACCAAAAGGAATGACAATGCACTTTTTGGCATTGAGCTTGAGGCCATGGCTTTGACACCAGGCATCTGTCTCAGCGAGGCCCTTTTGTAGGATGTCCACATCTTTTGGAGTTTTGATTATGGCTCCTAGTTTGTAGTCATCTGCAAACTTCATTAGTCAAAGACCTTCTTTGTTGGCCTGTACTTCAGAGAAGTAGATACCAAACAGGAAAGGACCCAGGACTGAACCCTGCGGTACTCCACTTGTCACTGGTCTGAAGTTGGATTTGGAGTCTGCTACTTTCACAGTGTGGGTTCTGTCAGTGAGCCAGTTGGCAACCCATCTTGTGACATAGGGATATATACCTAGTTTAGTGAGTTTATCTATAATTTCAGAGTGGGGGATGGTGTTGAAAGCCTTGGTGAGATCTAGATAGGCTGTGTGAACCACCTTACCCTCATCTACGGCTTTGGTGACTGCTTCAAAGAAGTCTATCAGGTTTAGGAGACATGATCTGCCTTTTATAAACCCGAACTGGGTGG